>NC_056745.1:161077745-161377745 GCF_019279795.1 Protopterus annectens
GTAAGTGGCTAGCTCCAATTATAGCTTGTTGCAGACTACTAGGTATCCATTTTCTCTTTTTTATATTTAAATGACTTGCTTCTCTTTCCTAACACTTTTTCAAAGTGTTAGGAATCTCTCACTTGGGTGAGAGATATCTTATACAAGCTGGGATTCCAAGAGAACACTCAAAAGTCCATTTTGACTCCTTTACATATGATTGCGCTCAAGGGGTGTAAGCTGGTCACATCAGTTCAAAGAGCTTTTCTTCCACAGGAAAAAAGTAGATCTATATTTAGATCTGTGTCTAAAGTTTTCCACTCAGACTTTATTCACTGCAAGGGAATGACTCAGGATTTTGGGTCTTGTGGCACCTATGATTCTAATGATACCCCTGTCAAGGCTCCACATGAGAAAGATACAGTGGTACCCGAAGTCTCTTTAGTCCCAGCATCAACATCCTTGCCTTCTCAAATCCCAGTGCTTAAGTTTGTCAGTAGAAAAATTACTTGATGGAGACAGCAAATATCCATACATTTAGGTCTTCCCATATCCCTCCATGTTCCAAAGCAGTTAGTTATCTCAGGATGTCTTGGACTTTGTTTGGGTAGCAGTTTCAGTAGTGATGATAGTGCAGGGTGTGTGGAACACTGAGGACAGATGCAACACGTAAGTATGAAAGAGATGTTTGCACTGATAAGACTCAACTCTCTGAATTATCTTTGATCCCTGGGACCTCTTCAAGTTCAGACAATGCCACAGTCATGGTACATCTTCAAGTAGGGGATGACCAGGTCATTCCCTTTGCAAGACTACCCATGTTAGCTTTAGATATAGATTGACAGCACAGTCTCATTCTACAGGCTACCTTCATTCCCTCAGAGAAATATTTTGTCAGACAAATTGAACAGGACATGGCAGACTCTCACGAATACAAACCAGATTAGGAGATCTTTCAAGATTTGATCCATCTGTGGGAAGTTCCTCAAATACATCCGTTTGTCTCCTCTGTAAATAATCAGCCGGCAAGTTTCTTTTCCAGGACTCCATGCAAGAAGGCCAGGAAGACAGATGCCTTTTTCTTTTACGGGAATGCTCCTGTATGCTTTTCCACCCTTTCCACTGGCATGTAGTGTACTTTTGAAGATTCAGAAGGAATCCCCCAAAGTATTTTTGGTGACTCCCTTTCTGGCCCAGGCAGCCATGGTTCTCCCTTCTTTTGGAAATGGCCAGGGGCAATAAATACAAGCTTCCTTACAGAATGGATCTACTCACACAAGATCAGGGTTGTTTGATATACCCAGAACCAAATCAACTTCAACTGACTGGATGATAGGGTCTTATTTTCTTTAGGCACCTCTTTACTGAGGGCATGCAGCAGGCATTAATGCAGGTAGGAATGCCTTTTACTAGAAAATCATATACTAGCAAAGGGAAAAGGTTTTCTGGTTGGTGCCAAAAAACAACATAACCAGCACCCATTCAAAGTTAGTTGTTCTCTGGTTTTACAATATTTGTGTGAGTTACTTTCATATGGCCTTTCTTACTCATTCGTCAAGGTTCAGTTATTGACCATTTCAGCATGTCTGCCTGTAAATCTTCCTTTTCAAAGTTTTCAAATGTCAAAATACTTTTGAAAGAACTCCAAGAAAAGCAGTGGCCCTTCTTAAGATTTTAATTTTGTGTTAGAGAAGTTAACACTTGTTCCATTTGAACCAGCTAATCTGGCTGACTTTAGGTTCTTAACATGTAAAACAGTTTTACTGATTGCTCTGATCTCTGCAAGAAGAGTGTTTGAGTTGCAAGTTCTTATGGTGCGTCAACCCTAACTAATTTTCTACAGAGATGGGGTTTCTTTGAGAACTTATCTGTCTTTTATGCCTAAAGTGGTATCTGAGTGCACTTTAAGCCAAAGCATCCATTCCTATATCTTCTTTACGGATCTTAAAAATGAGGGAGAAAGGATAGTACATACATACCTTTGATGTCCTCTGACAGTGCAGGTACAATGTTTCCAGAGCTAAATCTTTCAGATCTTCGTATCTGCTGCTTTTTATCTTGTGAAGATAAGAAGGACAGCCTGTGTTAGTACAGATGATTTCCATGGTTTTCTTAGGCTGTTTATTACCTTTTTTATACACACCACAGCAAAATTTGCCAGGCAGGGTCAAGGATCACACTACCAGGGCTTTAGCTTCATCTATGGCTTTTTGGAAATGTTTAGATTGAGAAGTATTCTGGTAGCTACAACATGGTCCTCTGTGCATGATTTTACAAAGCGCTGTAAGCTTTATTCCTTCTCTGGGTCTAGATCTGGCTTTGCAAGAACCATTCTTCAGGGGCTCCTGGACTCTTCTCCTTCCACCTTCCAAATGTAGTAAGCTAGGGTAATTAACCCATATAGCTAAGCAGCATTGATCAATATGATGAACATAGTACAGTTGTGTAAGCAAACTTGCCATAACAGTAGATATTTGAATGTTCACTGCAGTAGCCACTCCCTCCATCCATCCTCCTTGTTTTTTGCTGTGTTGTTTATGCTGGGGTGTGGTTATTTTTTTGTTCTTCCTAGCATTGTCCTTTCAGGGCTCAACATACCTCTCTCTGTTGGCAGGAAAGCTCTGAAGGTCTTGGTTCCCAAACTTGTATTTTAGTTAGCTCAGCTCGAGCTGCCTGACAGTTTGGGCATGTGGAAGGTGTCCCGAACTTTTGGAAGCTGAATGGCTTTTATATCCTTGGGAGGCTGTAACCCATACAGCTAAGGCTGTTGCAGCAGCATTTGAACATCTACTTTTATGTTAGGTTTACTTATGCTATGTATTTTATTTGTATACTGTACATTGTTTTGTTACATTATTATGTGAACAGGGCTGAGTCTGTAATTGGTTATTGTTCTATTTGTGCTCTAGCCTGGTAAGCGCTTTTAAATAAATGTATGCATCTATAGATAGATAAAGAGCAGTTAATTTCTTTTAGCTGTAGGTAGGGAGGGTTTTGTTTTTGCCAAGCAGACATTTTTCACTTTACCAGTTGTATTATGTTTTTGCATGAGTTGGCTGACTGACTATGGACAAAGCTCTATGTAAAGTTGGGGGAAGTAGATGCCTTAACTGCTTATTTGAAGAATGTATGCACTGTAGTGTTTGTGCCAGAACTTCTTGATTTGCTGTTATGTGTTTGTTTTTTTAACTTTTTTATTAAATTTTTATGTTTTAGATAGTGTCATAGGTACTTGTGCAGTAATAAAAATGAAAACAAACCTAGGAAACATTTTTCATTTTCATGTGTTATGCATGTTTTCTTCTTAACAATTATTGTTCATTCCAACGTTAGATAAGTTCCTCACTTCCTGACATCCCTTAAACCTCACTCCTTCTCCTGAACCTTATTCTGCATGTATTGTCACAAATTCCATTTATTTCTGTGTAGTTTGCTTCTTCCCTTTTCTAAAAATCCCATCTCTAGTTCTTTTATCTACTTTATACAATATTCAGTACTTCAATTAGAGTTAGTTTCGATTTCCATTTTCTAGTAAGTGCTTTTTTAAGCAGCCAATAACATTAAACTAAGTAAGGCCTTACTGTATCTTGACAATTTAGATCCTACATCCCATCTCAAAAGAATAATTTCCTTAGTTATAACCATTTGCTTCCCCAACATTTCTGATAATGTACTCTGTAAGGAACTCTTAAAATCTGCCAACTAATTACTTTCCCAAAAATCTTGCGCCCAATTACCTTATATCCTCCATCACACCTCCAGCATTTGCTGTCTACCTGTGGAAAGATTCTCTGAAGCCTGCTTGGGGTATAAGTATACCCAGCAAACGCTTCAAAACAAAACTCCTAAATTTTCTGGACGTTGCTGCATACTTGGGAGCTGCATAGATGTCCTCCCATTGCTCTTTTCATAAATTGTCTTTCCAGTCTTTACTAACCTCATCTGACTGTTTTAGTTATTATGCAGTGTTTTATATGTCCTACTAATTATCTCTTTTTAAAGAGCAGCTTCTTTTATACACTCAGTATAAAACTTTACCAGAGCTTGTCTTTCACTCAGCACTCCCCTATCCCTTTCTCTTTGTACTCTGTTATCAATCTCTGAGATGGAAGGCTATTTCTGTTCTTCAATCCAAACATCTGCTTGGTCTTATCCCACCTATTACCTTTCTACACTAGTTATTTGCTCATAATACCTTGGTTCCATTCTTAATTATCCCCTGTAAATTCCAGTCCCCATCTCATCAATTTTCTATACTCCTACTTGTAGTCATTTATATTGGTAAAATCTCGTTTATGTATCCCCTTCTCGGATTACTTTTTAGAATACTGTCTGCTACTTTTTGAATGTAATTTTCTGTATGCTGGTTGCTCTCTTTAAGAACCTGTATCCCCACCCTGCTCTCTTCTTACTTCTTGAACCCTCCCTTTCCCCCATTTCATCATCAGCATCCCCTTCCACTTCAATTACTAGCCTTCTGTTTGTGTTATGTATATGAGCTTTAACTGCATAGCTCTAAAGCATCCCCCTTCACATCAATAATCCTAAACTAACTTTTTATGGGGAGAATCAACTTATTTTACTTAAAGGTTGGCCTCTTTCCCTCCCAAATAACTACTTTCAAGCATTTATTAAGTGTGGTCTACAGCCTGTCCTCTGGTTGATAAAAATATGCCTGACCTGTATACAAAACTTAAAACTAAAGGGACTAGAAACATTTTTGCTGCTTGTATCTTAATATTGTTATACATAATCAGGAACTTCCAGCTTCTCTGTCTTTATAATGTATTTTGATTAGTCACTTCTCAGATCTCTTTTTAATCCACACATTTAGGTAATTTATCCTATCATGTCCCCATAAATATGGGCATTGCTGAAACAGTTCACATGTACGTAGAAAGTTTACCATTATAGCTCTTTTCTCTTCATTTATTTTATATATGAAATTTTCTCAGAATGTTCCACAACACCAGAATATCTTTTATTGTTGTTTTATCAACTACAGAAAAATATAATTTGCAAATAAAGCTAGCATTTTAATGATTGTCATACCAGTTATATCCCTGAATTTGAGTGTCCCTCATTTTCTTTGCCTGTGGCTCTAAATATAAAAAAAAAAAAAAAAACAAAGTGAAAAGAGGACACTCCTGCCTGATTCGTCTCTTCAAGCATAGCTTGTTGGAAAGGAAACATCTTACCCTACTTCTTGCCTCTGACCCTTCATGTATGCTCCTTGTAAACCCGCTGCTCTCTCAGGGAACACAGATGATACCATTACCCTATTCAAAAAATACCAGTAAACTCTATTGAATGCCTTCTTTCCATGAAGGCCCACTAGTAATAGCCATGTTTTTCTTGCACTTTGTTTCTCTCTGAATTATCATTGTTCTCTGAATTATCATTGTTATATATTAATGATGTCAAATGTTTGCCTCCTATCCAGAAAACCACACAGCTCTGTAACTATCAATTTTGGTAGTACCTTTGTAATTCTCTTAGCTAGCATAGACATAACACTTCCTAGTTATGGTTTAAAATTGAAATGTGTCTGTATGAAGTTGGGTCTTTCCCCCCTTTGAGTAATACAGCCAGTACAGCTTTCTTCCAAGATGCCGGTGTTTCCCTCCTTTAAAAATACTGTTAGACAAAATCTTCCAGTGCCACTTTCTTCCCTCCCAACTTCCAAACGTCCTCAGAAGACGTTCCTGTTGATTGATAATGCATTACTTTTTTTTATCTCATCTCTTTCTTATTCCCTCCAGTACAGGTCTTTTGTGTGTGTACCTTTAACTCCCAGTGGGTGTGGCTTCAGCCTTTAAAAAAAATGAATCACCTTACAGTTCTAACAAATACTAATTGACAGAGGTCATATATCAATACAGTTGTGTTTGCCATCATGTGTGCTTCAAGATAAAATATTCTGATACCTTGCATGTAGAATAGGTTTGGAATTATTAATACAAGTATGAGCAGGCAATATTTGACACCTAAGGACGTAGTAGGAGGTAAATGCAGAAATGCCTGGAGATGTCATTCGGCTGTAATTAATTATTAATTGATGACCCTCCTCTTCCCCTAACACTGGCATAATTAAATCTTGCATAAATATTTCCATGTGTGCCTTTCCTTGGTTTCCACATTCCTCTACTTAATACAGGCTTTCATAACATTTATGATACATTTCTAATGCCTTTGTAAGATCTGTGGTTACTTTTCTGTCATCAGCCCCCTAAGTTTGGCAACACCCCTTTCTACTGTACTGTGCTGAAAGGTTTTCTGCTCTGGAGATGTTATCAAAAAATAGTTGTTTTATAGCAGCCTTCATGCATATCATTTAACTAAGTACTCTCTTATTTTCCTTTAGCACTCTGCAGTTGCACCTCTTCTTCTGTATTTCCTCTTATTCTGTTAATACTTTAATCGTTGTCAACTCTGCTGAATAATTCCTAGTACTTTTTCACTTATCTCCTTTTTCTTATTTCTACCCATGTTTTTGTGTTTGACAAAACCCTTTAAAAGCAGTTTGTTGTACAATATCGTGATATACCCAGGAGGTATCTATTTTACCACCTGGGTTAGGAATATCTTTAGCGTCTTTCTTGAGATAAGCATTGCATATATTTCTTTCTGGTAAAGCCACTCTGTCAAACAGCTGGAATAACAGAACCAGTGTAATAACAACCAGACCAGTCTATAGGTCTTCTTCGTCTTTTTCTCATTAGGGGTCGCCACAGCTGATCATTGATCCACACAGTGATTGGCAGTGGAGGTTTTACAGTGTTGACTTGCAAGCCCGGTGCCCAACCTTCACTGAAGGCACACATGCCACATTCATACCTGTGGCCAATTTGAGAAAGTCCAGTCCACCTACCGCATGTGTTAGGAATGTGGGAGGAAACCAGAGCATCCGGAGAAAACCCACGAGACTGCAGTGAGGACATGCAGACTATGCACAGAAGGCACCCCAGCCTGTAGCTAACCAGGGATAATCTTGACTTCCACAAATGTAGTAATGCTGCCATGCCCTGCCTTCTAGCCCCATCATAAGTTTTCCAGGTGAAATTGCAAGCACTAATTCCAACAAAAAGTGTTCCATTTTTAGTATAGCAAACACATCCTTTTACAGTCATTGGTAATTGAAGTGGTATTACAGTAAAAGGGGTAGAAGAATGTTTATTCTTCTGATTTTTAGCAAGATAAATAAAGTCAAATGCATTATGAAGCTCAAAATCAGTCACTGGTATAGGAATCAAAGGAATACCCTCATCATATGCACACAAACTCAGAGTTACAAATCAGGAGGGCCTGTGCATAAGTATGTAAATCAGCAGAAAAAGTATTAAATCTCAGATGCCATTCAGGTGCTCTTGTTTCAGTGCTAGCCAAATGCTTTTCTCAACTTTTAGCAAAATGTGTATGTCTATTAGGAATGATTCAGTACTTACAGTTCTAATGATTGCAGAGGATGATGCACTAGGTGGCAAAAGCAGATGATACAAAATAATGATGAAAACCACAGCAATTGCAATGATGATTCATCCCTAAGACAAATAAGCAAATTGGGGTTGGAGAGAGTTGGGAAGAAATTGTATATGAGAATGTTTGGTGGGCCGTTCACTGTGCAAACAAAATCGATCACCGAAAAGTCATCGACCAAGGGTCTTAATTGCAGATGATTTTTAAAGGGAACATTGTCTAAATAAGGCAATGTCTAAACTGGTGTCCAAAAGGCAGGAGAAATCAGTAATGTTGGAACTGGGAGCAAGAAAAAGCTTGAAAAATCATTGGAAGTTGAATCAGACCATTATAAGGTAGCAGAATCATGTTGTTTAATTTCCTGGTCAGGGCAACAAGGATAACCTAACTGCATTCAGTTCTGAAGGTGAGCTACGGGACAGCTGTGGAATCTGGTTGGATAGTAAATAGTTCACAGTTCTGGATTTGGTTTGGATGGCAAAACATTACAGGCTGCCACTTTTGGATGCAACAATGTCCCTAGTTTGTTGTCTGGTTCTGCTGGCATTAGGTTTTGGTGGTTCATGTGGTCTGACTTTAGTGGTGTTTTGGTTAAGCTCATCTTGAGGGACGGTCTTTTTGACATGCAACATATAGGTTCATAGCTGTGTACTAGGCTAATGGCCCTGGGGCCTTTACAAGCCTAGCCCATAGGATTACCCTGGCATCGTTCCAGCCGACCTTAGTTCCCAGTGGCTCTGTCGAGTAAAGCCACTGGAGTGATCCCTGGGGTGAATTTTGTATTTCCCATCCACTCATCAATATTTCACTTGAAGAGGGCCAGTATGGTGCTCTGCTTGACATGTATGGGAAGTCTATTCCATAGCATGGGCAGTCTCTGGGTTATGAACCTATCCCTCTAGCATGTTCTGTTGGTTGTGGTAATGAGCTTGAGGTCTCTGGAGCATGTGGTGCGTAGGGATTGGGATTTCTTTAGATTTAGCATTTCTAACAGAGCTGGGTCAGACATGGCTTTGTACGTCAAGCAGAGATATAAGACAGAGAATAGTTGGAATTTTTTTAGTCTGTCCATATAGGACAAATGTTTAAGGTATAGGATCCTCCTTGTGAGGTACTTTTGTGGCCTCTCCAGTTGTTACAGGTGTTTAGTGAGGTACATGCCAAATGGGGCATTGTACTCAATGACTGGCCTAATGAGGGAAGAGTAGAGGGAGACAATGACCTCTTTCTTCCTGGATCCAAAACCCTTAGTAATGAGATGTGCCACATAGAAGGACTTTCTGACCACAGTGGCAGTGTGGTGGTCAAAACAGAGGATGCTGTCAACCTGTGTTCCCAGATCTCTTATAACGCCTTCTGTGTTCAGTGGACTACCATCGATGTGGTAATTCATGGGAGCTGGATTTTTCCCAAAGGGGATGACGACACATTTTTTGGCATTGAGCTTAAGGCCATGGTTCTGACACCAGTCCTTGGTCTCAGTGAGGCCTTTCTGTAGGTTGTCAACATCACTTGGGAAGTTAATAATAGCTCCCAACTTGCATCATCTGCAAACTTTGTCAGCCAGAGTCCCTTCGTGTTGGCCTGGACTTCAGAGAAGTAGATACCAAACAGGAGAGGATCCAGAACCGAACCCTGTGGGACTCCACTCCACTCGTGACTGGTCGGCAGTCTGACTTGGGGTCAACTATTTTCACACTGTGGGTTCTACCTGTGAGCCATTTTACAACCCACCTAGTGATATAGGGGTTGATGCCTAGCTTAGTGAGTGTTTCTATGATTCCTGAGTCGGGAATGGTGTCAAAGGCCTTGGCCAGATCAAGGTAGGCTGTATGAACCACCTTGCCTTCATCCACAGCTCTGGTGACTGACTCAAAGAAGTTGACCAGGTTGAGCAGGCATGATCTACCCTTCACAAAACCATTCTGTGTGGGATCCAGCGTTTGGAGATTCCCTATATCCTTGTTTGTTAGATCCATAATGATGCGCTCCATAGCTTTGCATATCAGACTAGTCAGGCTAATGAGGTGATAGTTCCCAGGGTCTGTAGTCTCTCCTCCTTTGTGAAGAGGGATAACTGTAGCAGTACGCCATTCGGTAGGGACAAAGCCTGAGGTAAGGCTGTGATTGAACAGGGCACACAGGTGAGGTGCCAGTTCACTCTGTAGTTCATGTAGAACACAGCCAGAGATATTGCCAGGTCTCTTAAAAGCTGTATTTTTGGCCTTGGACAGTGCTGTTTTAACCTGTGCAGCAGTAATACTAGGTGCCTGGCAATCTACTGGTATTGTGACTGGTCCCTTGGGGGGGGGGGGGGGCTAAAGTTGGAACTGCATCTGTCGGCCAGTATATTAGCAATATCTGTTAGCTTGGTATAGGAGGTACCATTGTGCAGTAGCTCAGAGCAAATCTGAGTATTGCTGTGGAGATTCTTTACATAACTATAGAAGGCCTTGTGGTTGTCTACTATTTGCTGCAATTCTGTTTTCATAGCTAGATTTAGAGGATTTGATTAGGGATCTCAACTTTTTTTGAGGCTGATAAGGGAGTTTTTCCAGTCTTGGGACTTCGCCTTATTCTGCATCAGTTTCCTCCTTCTGTTGTAGAGTTTGTTTATGGCAGGGGACCACCAGATTGGCTTTCATTTTTGGAGGAGAGCGTCTTGGTTTTGTTGGTTCTGGCGAGATCCATGCATTTGTGTACGTGTTTGTACAGTGCGTTTGTGTATGATTCGGTCGTCATACAACTGATCTGCATTTGCATGAGTGCCGCAAAGTTAGCCACAACTGTTTTTAGGAGCCCAAAGTTAGCTTTGGAGAAGTTTTTCATGGTGGCTACCTTTGCTGTGGGTGGGGGTGGGAGAGATGTGGATTTCCAAGGTGATTAGTTTGTGGTCGGATCTAACGAGGGAAGAGTTGACTATTGGTGTAGAGCAATGGTCACCCATGTTAGTAATGACCAGGTCATGGATGTTGCAACCTCTAGTGGGGGTAAGAACGAGGTGGTTCAGGGCATTGGAATTAATGAATTCCAGGAAACGTTGGGCAAGTGTATTGGTACATGAGTAGTTTTCCCAGTTAATGGAGGGGTAGTTAAAGTCGCCCAGTATGAGAGTGTTAGGTTGGACCCTAATATTCGCCAGGGTGCTTAGGAACATGGAGTGTGAGTCTTAGGACATGGTTGGGGACCTATAATAGGCTACGACCTGAATTGCTGGCTTACCTAATGTTAGCTGCACTTGAAGTATCTAAGATACGTTATGTTGGGCTGCTAGTCTGGAGGTGTGCGCATTATTTATGAATATTGAAACACCACCGCCTTTGAAGCTTTGTCCAAGTTCTGGGGCCAAAAGGTGTGGAATAAGTTGTAGCCTGGTAGTGTAGGGGTGCTTTCTGCTGCCTTGAACCAGGTCTCTGTTATGGCACAAATGTCGATGTTCTCCATTTTAAGGAGTGCTTCGAGCGAGTGAATTTTGAGATTTAGACTTCTAGTGTTGAGCAGCATGACCCTCAGATTGCATTTGTTTGTAGCTGTTACAGTGAGGAAGTCCTCAGAATGGATGGCAGTAGCAGTTATGATCCAAGTATGGTCCTTTCCATTTGCAGCTAAGCCATTTTCTGTGGTAATGCATTTTGAGGTATACAAAGTCTCTGTGACGAAGGTCATGGTGATCCTGCTCTGTGCATCATTGGGCTGCATGCAGAGTGACACTTTGTAAATTCTTGTGTTCTCTTTTGCAGAGATACCAATAGAAAGGCACGGTCTCATCAATATCTTGCAATTCTAAATTCTTAGGGAAAATGGACGGCAGGCATTCTCATAGGTCTGCCCATGAGGATTTTATGAGGGGACAATTTTCTAGCGGCATTAACTGCACTTGTCATGCTAAATAAAACTAAAGACAATGCTTCTGGCCATTTAAGACCAGTTTCTTGTTAAACTTCAGGTAGTTTAAGCTTAATAGCCTGGTTAGCTCTCTGTACTAGTCCAGAAGCCTGTGGTCTAGAGGGACAGTGAAATTACAATTTAATATTTAATATTGCTTTACAAAGCTACTGTATTACTTGATTAGTAAAATAGGATCATTGGTCAGACTGAATACTACAGAGAACACCAAGTCTAGGGATAGGTTTTGGCAGTAATTATTTTGCTACCATGTGCGAGTCATTCTAAACACATGGATATGCTTCTGCCTATCTAGAGAAAATATTGGCCACTATCAAAACATACTTACATTTCTGTGCTTGAAGAAGTTAAATAAAGTCCCTTTGAAGGGAACAGAAGTGTAGTGAAGGCGTTTTCAATGATTAAACAGGTGCAGGTGCTGATTTAGATATATGTTCTAAACAAATTATGCAAGTGTTTACAAAATACTGAGCGACTTCTGAGAGATGAGATGCATACCAGTCTGTGGAAATGTGTTTTGTTAATGCATTTTTTGGCAAATGAAAAGGTTAAGGGATTGCTTTTTGCCAAGACATTTAGAAAATTTAGTGGGGCTGCTAGTCAACTATCTGGGTGGTGCCACAAAAGGTCCAGAGAGTGACTACAGCCATCTGTTATCCACCTCCTTCTCTGAGTCATCTCTCTGATTTTGAAAAGACGACTCCTGTAAAGAAAAGTTATTTTTATTTAATTGCTTCAAAAATATAGCCTAAACAGGATAAGGCAATGCAGCCTGTCTTGCCACCATATCTGCAAAAGTGTTACCTTTGGTTACAAAAGATCCATCAGATTTATTTGAGACACATTTCACTACAGCCGATCTCTCTTAGCAATAATAAATCATCTAACAAGTCAGTAACGAAAATAGCATTTTAATAACTGTCCCTGCTGATGTTAAAAAAAAAAAAAAAAAACACTTTCTTCCTAAAGTGTACCAAAATTCTGAACAACATTGTAGGCGTTGCGAGAGTCCGTAAAGATGGTTGCTGACTCATTTTTTGCCAGTTTTACATGCATGTAGTTATAGCTACTAGTTCAATTACTTGAGCAAACACATTTCCATTTAATTGTTCAGTTAATAAAGTGTTGTCCTGCATACAGATGAAAAAGGCTGCTACAAGTTTACCATCATCTCTTCGAACACAGTAGCCATCTACAAAAAGAATGAGATCTGGATTTGGGAAAGGAACATCTTTCAAATCTAATCTAGGAGGAAGCACAGTGTTGGTAACAACTATACAATCATGTGGTTCTCCGTCCGCTGTAGGGATTAAAGAATCAGGGTTAAGTGGTGGACATCGAACAGTCTGTAGAGGAGGGTTATTAAGTAAAGGTGATTCATATTTAGACAGTTGTTTTGTGGATAAATATTGCATTTTAATCTTCAGTAATAAAGCTAAAGAATGTGGAACTGCTACATAAGTCTCATGCCTGACGGTGCAGCAGTCATATCTTATGTCTACATTGCTTGCTGCTACGGCCATCGCTCTTAGGGTGTGGGGGAGGGCTGCAGCTACAGGATCAAGATTTGTACTGAAGCAACAGGTCTAAAGTCGTCATTTTTTCATTATGCTAACAGTCTTAATTCTCCTGTATTTCTTTTGCTACAAAACAGAAACATTTCTTTGAATAATCTGGTAACCCAAGTGCAGGAGAATTTAAAAGCAGTGTTTTCAGTTGTATTATAGGTTGCTCATGATAATCCTGTCAGGGTAAAGGTTCAGGGGTATATTTCTTTAACAATTCTAACAAATGTTTTACTACTCCTGCATAATTAGAAATCTATTGTTGACAGTAACCTGTTAAACCCAGAAATGCTAGCAGCTGTTTCATTATAGTAGGGAGTGGTGCATTCTGGATCACAGCAATTTGAGAAGGCAAAATTTGTCTGGCACTGCCTAAACTAAGATATCCCAAGTACTGACCTGCAACTTCCTCAACTGCAATTTGTTTTATTAGCCTTGAATCCTAATTCTACTAACTGAGTAAAATGAAAAATAGTGTCTTGTTTGCAGTCATACACAGTTCTTGAATCTAAAAGTAAATCATCTACATATTGAATCAAAGTGGATGTACAAAGAAACTGAATCTTAACTATTTCTTCATTTCTCTAGAGAAAAGGGTGGGAGATTACCCTTGCAGTAATCTAGTCCAAGTGTGCTGCTGACCTTTGTAATTAAAAGCGAACAGATATTGACTATCTGGGTGTATAGGGAGTGAAAAAGAAGGCAGATGAAATATCTGTTACTGAGAAGGTGATGGCATCTGAAGGGATAGAACTCAGTATTGTTGCAGGGTTGGAACAATTGGAAATGCTGGCACTACTACAGCATTCACTGCAAGTGAATCTTCTACAAACATATATGTATTTTTCCCAGTTTCTTAACTGGTAAAGTTGGAGTATTGCAGGGACTGTGAGTTGGGACAATGATACCTTGTTGTAACATGACATAAATGACAGGTATCATTCCTTATTCTGTTTCTGTTGTTGCATATTTTTCTAAAAATTTCAGGAGGTGTGGGGACTTTTAATATAGCTCTTAGGTCTTCAACAGTAGGGTTTTGCAAATGTACATGTCCTTTTAAGATTTCTGTATACTTTGCTGAGTGGGTTCAAATAGGGGGGAGAGGCTACAATGGTTTGAAAATCCACTGTAGTCCATGGTCCTACTACTCTGATAGTAGGTTCAGCCTTGTTGTCTGTAACTGCTTCAGGGTTTGGTGCTTCTTGCAAAGGGTACATTTGTGTGGAAGGTGCATCAGAATCAGTAGAAGAGTCAGAATCGCTATCTTCTCCTGTAGGTTGACTTGCAGGGGATGCCCACTGATTATTCCTACCCTTTGATAATAATTGGAAATTGAGTAATAATGTGCTTAATTTTACCCAACATACTAGTTTTTGCTGGCTGGCTAGCTTTTATTAGGAAATCTTTTTAATTTTCTCCCATGTAAATGTTTGTGATACAGTTGTTTCCTTTTATTAGATGTACCCACAGACATTTGGTCTGAGAGTATTACTGACTGACACTGACCAAATCTGGTGTTATAACCCAGCCCAGAGGAGAGACTGGAAGTGTTGAAAGTAACTTGAGCTGTATCTGGAGAAGAGGTAGTTGTTTTTGAAAACTCACCTCCACCTGCTGTTTTGGAGAGGAAGAACTGTCAGCTTCCTGAGGCATGGGTGGGTCATAATGTGGAGGGGGGGGGGGTACAGAAGGTAACAGAGGCCAGTTATCATTGCATAATTCTGGCATGAGTGGTAATTTCTTTAACTGGTTTAAAGGATACATGTCCCAGGAATAGGACTTCTCATCTGCACATTATTGTAAAGTATTTACTATTCTATTAGCTGCCTGCAGCTGTGACTTTAACCTAGCTGAGTTATATTTTAAACTTCTAACTACAGATTCCTTTTCCTTATTGTTAGATTATTCTTGCCAGTAATTAAAAGTTGACCAGCAAGAGGCTGGTACCTTGTTAGCCCTCTGTTAAGTTTATTTTTTAGATTTTCTTAAACTTTCTTATCAAAAGTGCCTTTTTCTTGGAAACTGTAAAGTGCTATCATTTCTTTTGAGTTCAGACCGTCAAATAACTGCAGCAGCTGTCTCTACCATACATATTAACCATATATCTGCCTGGAGTCCCATATTCTAGCTTTTTTAAATCGCTTCGTTGGCAGCCATTATAAAAACAGATCTCATACCAAAGGGATAGAGCTGTGACTGTAATTAGGGTCACTCACATTCCCAGTGAAGAAATCCTCTGTTCCTTTTCTTCATATTTGATTAGAACCCGCTATCAGTCTTGAGAAGAATATTCTGCCTCCGACAAGGAAAAAGATACTTTGTCCTTGTACATATTGATTAAACCCCACTAGTACACAATTATACTTAAAGCATGTTAGTATACGTGATCACACATCCAGTTTCCTTAATTCATACAATTTACCCACTCACAGTCAATCAAAACTACTGAAGAAAGATAGTAAAGCTTACCTGTAGAGACTTCAGAATTTGCTGAGATTTAAAATTGCAGTTTGTTACACGATAAACTTGCCTGACAGAAAACCTGTCTCTGTTTTGTGCCCAGTGGTAAATGTCTTTCCACATCACTGTTGCAGTATTCTTCACCTTAGGGATCTTCTGCCAAAGATAGCCCAAAGTCTGACCAGTATACCAAAGCCTTTAGTCCCTATAGGCATAGGATATAAAGGTGACTTGTAGACTCACACACTCACAACCTCTTTGCCACCATTTCAAACATCATTATTATATGTCGAGATAGTTGCCTGTTCTCCTTGTCCGTTTATCTTGTGAAGCAACAACTTAAACTGATGCCTCAGGGTGCTATGGGGGAATCCTTCTGTACCAAGTGTCAGCCGTCTGCCAAGAAGAAGGCTAAAAAAGTTTGGCCCAATCCAGCTGCTGTCCAGTCTCCCCGAAATGCCTGTCTAGAGGCTAGGGAAAGCCTTGAAGACTGTCTGGTTATTGTTTTGGATCCCTCTGCCATGACCCCATCAGAGGCCAACATGGATCTGATTTCTGCTACATTCTCTGAGGCTTTTCCAATGTCAGCACTTATTGTTGAGGGGAACTTTTGCTGTTAATATCCAAGGGAATAAGGAGGATTCCTCAGATTTTAGTAAGGGAGGAAATTCCAGCCACCATTATAGATTGGTGTCAGGGGTCTGATCCTCTAAAGTTTTTACGGTTGGACGTCCTGCAGTAAAAGAAAAAGCCGACAAAGTATATTTCCCCTGTCGTAGAAGATACCCAGCTTGATTGGTAGGGTTTTACTTTGGGTTTATTCAATGCCTTGATGGCCTTGAAGCCTCCTCCAGTGGTTTTGGTTTTGGTTCCTGCTCCACCCAGTCTTCCACTCTTGTTGAGGCCTAGGGAATTGGATTCCTCAGATGAAGATTAAGGCTCTGAAGAAGAATCCCTGGCCTATTCTTCCTAAATTCTTTCTCCCCTGGGCTATAGTTTGGTGGAGGAGGGGGATTCTTCGAGTCCAGACTCCCCCTTGGAAGAATTGTTCTTTGGGGATATTATTGCTTGTATAATAGACTTTTTTAAGTGGGACTGCTCCCATGTCTCTGATATTCAAACGAGGTACTGTCCTCCAGATAGAGTCACCTAAACCATCTGCCGTTCTTCCTATTCTGGCTCCCCTTTTGGGTACTTTTTCTGCCCCTAACTCTCAGCCTCTGGAGCCAAAGAAGCATGATAGGTTCTACAAGGTGCCTGAGGACTTAAATGTTTTTTATAAATACCCTTCTGCTGATCCTCCTGTGGTATTAGTTTTTTCTTCTTCTGACAAGCCCTGCAACTTGTTACCTTTTACTAAGCTGCTTTCATCTGATAAGTATAGTAGAGTTATGGAAAGGTTGGCAAGAAGGTTTACACTGCTGCCACTTTGCCCTTTAGTACCATTAACTACCAGATTCATATGACCAGGTATGTTTTGGCCCTCCTTTCCCAAGTTTCTAAATTGGTTTCTGACCTTCCTGACTGGAGGGAAGGCATCTGCCCTTTCCTGTTAGGTTTCACTTCTCAAGTTGCCCATCACTCAATAAAATGCAGCTATGATGCTGCTGATGCCTGTTCCATGGCTGCTGTCTTTAGCTCAGTGATGAGACATTATTCCTGACAACGGCTTCAGCCTTTGCCTGGTGACATCAAGGCCAAACACTTGGATGGTCCACAAGATAACACAGCAGTGTTTTTGGGACTGCTGCTGACTTATTTAGATCCCTTCAAGATAAGGGTAAGGCCTTGCAGGAACTGAAGCATATTTTTGTTTCCTCTTTTCCCAAATTTCAGAGGAACAATCCTTCCAAGTCTGCTTTTCTTTGTACACAGACTCACCCCCCTTAAGGGTAAGAAGGGTTCTAGGCATGCTCCTTTTGCTATGTCTACATAGATGTCTTCCTTTTAGAAACATTACATTCAGGATAAGTTTGTTTCTATTTGATGTTTGGCCTTTCTCTCCCCTTGGCCTGTTCCCTTTGTCTCTACACTTTTCATTCTCTCTTCCAAATTGGCTTTGGATAACTTCAGATTCTTGGGTTCTCTTGATTATCCATCAGGGATATTTCATGGTTTGAAAATCCCTTCCTCCCTTTTCAGGCATTCCTCAACCTTCCTGAGACTAGCTTCCAAATTCTCCAAAGGATCTGCAGTCACTTTTGGATCAGCACAGTATTCAGTTTATTCCACCCACCCTGATAGGGAAAATCTTTTTTCTCCCGAATGTTTCTGGTTCTTCAGTACATGGAGGCCAATTCTGGATCTTTCTCTGCTCAACACCTTTCTCAAGATTCCTTCTTTTCTGATGTTGTTCTTCAGACCCTACTTTTTCTTCTTGTCCCCAGCCCTTAATGGTTCCTCTAGATGTCAAGGATGCCTACCTTCATTTTCCCATTCACCTTTGGTTCAGGACAGTTTTACATTTCTCTGTTTCTTCCTTGCATTTTCAATTCTGTGCTTTGCCCTTTGTCTTCTCTATTGCCCCAAGGGTATTCACCAAATGCCTTGCTCCTGTCATTGCTTTTTACAGGCTTCAAGGCATTCAGAGTTTTCCCTACTTAGACCATCTTCTCATTTAGGCTCCTTCTCCCAGCAGTGTGCTGCAGGCTTTCTTTTACACAGTCTGTGGTTCATCATAACCCTCCAGAAGTCAGTCCTGATGCCTTCTCAGGATCATATTTTCCTCAGTTGCGGGCTTCAGACCATTCCTGTGCTGGTAACTCCGGGGTCCTGTGCCTGAAAGCCTTCTTCCAGTCTCTTCTTCCTCTCTCCTCGGCCATAGCCAGGGAGTTTATCATGGTTCTGGGATATATGGCCTCCGTCATTCACATGCTCCCTCTGGCCAGGCTCCATATGAGGAAGTTGCAGTGGTATATCAATTTGGTGTGGCTGCAACATTGCAAACACCTGAGGTTTCCTGTTCCTTTTCTTCCTTGTTTCAAGCTTGAGCTGCAGTGGTGGATTTATCAACTCTCTCTCGGTCCGGGACTTCTACTTCCCTCTCAGGAGCTGTTCACAGACATCTCAGACATGGAGTGGGGAGCTTCTTGTGTGGTCCCCTAAAGGTCTAGGGTCTCTGGCCTCTTCATCAGAAGTCATATCATATTAACATCAAAGAGATGAGGGTTCTGCAAGCCTTTCATTCCCTCTCTCATCCCAGGCTCCTCAAAGTCTTCACAGATGATACCACAGTGATGTGGTATGTCAGCAAGCAGGGGGCACATTGATGGGGTATTCCTGAAGTAGATATTTTCACCTCCCCTCTGAACAGACAACTTCCTCTATTTTGTTCCAGAGTCCCAAGACCTCTGGCTTGGAAGTGGATGCTCTGTCTCTTCCCTAGAATGAAATGCTTCTGTATGCTTCCCTGACCTTCCTCTCTTGCCATGAGTCCTACACAAGATCAGGCAGGAATCTCCCAAAATCTTGCTGGTGACTCCCTTTTGGCCCAGACAGCATTAGTTCCCCCTTCTTTCTCATTTGGCCTTCAGCAATCACTACAAGTTACCTCACAGGGTGGATCTTCTCACACAAGAGAAGGGAGCTGTTGTCCATGCTCACCTGTCCACTCATCAGCTGACACTTTGGGTGATAGGGTTTTGATTCCTTTTAGGTACCTCTTTTTTGACGATGTACCCCGAGTTCTGCAGGAAGCCTAGAAACCCACTACCAGGAAATCGTATTTGTCCAAATGGAAATGATTTTCTCTGTGGTGCCTCTCTCATCATCAGGCTCCCTTATCTGAGGTGGTTCCTCTGGTTCTGTCATATGTGCAAGATCTGCTGCATACTGGGTTGGCATATTCTTCAGTTAAAGCCCACCTGTCAGCCATCTTTGCTTGTCTGCCCTTGACTCTTCCTCTGGCCTGTAGGTTAGAGTCAAGCAGTTTCTTAAAGGTGTCATTCATATCAGGCCCCCGAGGAAACCTATTCCTCCTCCTCCTTGGGACCTTGACAAAGTGACCCAGGCCCCTTTTGAGCTTGTTTCTTCAGTTTCCTTACAACATTATACTTGGAAGACTGCTATTCTTTTTGCTCTTACTTCTACCAAGAGAGTGAGCTTCAGTCTATCATGGCTATCCCTCCTTTTTTGATTTTTTATAGCATCATGGTGTCTCTTCATATGAATCCTTCTTTTATGCCCATGGTAGTCAATGAGCTGTCTCTTAATCAGTCTATTCATCTCCCTTCCTTTTTTACTTCTCTGCAGTCTACCAGTGAGAAGGTTCTTCACACCCTGGATTTGCATAGTTGGCTCAGATATTATGTAGATACGACTAAAGCTGTTCGCAAAACTGTGCATATTTTTGTTTCCTTTCATCTTAGGACTTTGAGTTTAGCTGTTTCTAAGCAAACCATTGCCTGTATTTCTAAGGCCATTTCTTTTTGTTATTGATTTCATGGGAAATGTCTTTCCTGGACTCTAAAGGTACATTCTTCTAGGATGGTTGCCTCCTCTGTTGCCTTCTTCAAAGGTTTGGATACCAGTTCCATTATTGAGGCTGCCACTTGCTCCTCTGTTCATACTTTCACTAAACATTACATGTTGGATATTACTTCCAGGGCCAGGGCAGGCTTTCCCAAGCCTATTCTGCATGGGTTTGCAGAGGGCTGTTATGTGCCTCCTTAGGTGAAGAATACTGCAACAGTGATATGGAAGACCATAGTACAGTTGTGTAAAATCTTACTATAATAGTAGATGTCCTTCTCCTCAGTGTTGCAGTATTCAATTCCTCCCTCCCTCCTACTCACTGTCCTAGCTCTTGACCTGCAATTTTGTTTCCCCCCTAGCTGAGGAGTTCCTCTTCCTTTTCCTTTTTTCCTTCTGGTTGCTCATGTTCTCCTTGTCTGGGAGGATATTTTGTTCCTCCTGAGTTTTTTCAGAATTGAGTGTGTGCATCCATACATCACCTTTATTCCCTATGCCTTGCATGGGGAGCATATGTGTGACGTATGATGCCTATAAGTATTAAAGGCTTTGGTATACTGGCCGGACTTTGAGCTCTCCTTGGCAGGAAATCCTTTATGTAAAGAATACTGCAACAGTGAAGAGAAGGCCATCTACTGTTATAGTAAGACTTTACACAAGTGTACTTTTCTAATTCAGCGCATGCAAATGGCTCACATCTCAGAGCAGCATGGCTACAAACTGTTAAGGTACCAAATAATTTTCACACAGGACAGTTCAGCAGAGAATAACAATCTCCTTTATTGCACAGAAAAACACGTGCATAGAAGACTTGAAAGTCAAGATCTTGTTTCCTTGAGCTACAAGAATCAACACGTCATATACCTTTTTTTCATTAAAAGCAACATTGTTAGTTTTATTATTGTTACAGCACTGACCAATTAGAAATTAACATTACAACATTAATTTTGCTAAGGTCTCCTGACTACTTGTTTATGACATTCCATATTAGGCTGAGTTCCAAATTCCATGGTAGAACTTTCTGCTCAGAAAAAGAAATCGTATGCTTTTCTAATAATTTTTTTAACCCTGTCAGCATTTGCTACTATTAGAAGTAAATCATCAGATACATACTGAAGGACATTCAAGCAAATTTAGGAATGAAATGAATGCACATGCTATCATTGTTCTCTTCTCTGTTCTTCTCACCCTTCACAGTGGTTATATACCACATCCTGAGCCCCTTTCTATCAATGTCCCGGCTTCTGGTTGAATCCATTCTACCTTTATGGTTTTTACACTGGAACTAGAACTTTCATCACAGCCATCTCCCCATCAGATCTGAACCTCACCTTTTCAGATGTAGGAGGACCCTCTGCAACAGCCAAAGTTTAGCAAACTTACTTCCTTGTCTGCTTCTAGGTCTGCTAGATTTACTAAGAACATCAAAGACCTGGATCTAGAATAGCTCATGAGATTCGTTTGGAAGGCTGTAATTGATCTTGGAATTATTCCCCCTTCCAGCACCACCCTCCCAGGGTGCCGAAGGCCCTGTCCTTCTGGTATCACATGTGGCTGCTCTTCTACAGAGCCACTTTCCAGCACTGATGCCTTTAGTCCTGATAATTGTCCACTCTACCTGTGAGTCTGTGCTGTCAGTATGTTCTCTGTCAGCTCTGACGCATTCCTTGATGTATTCAACTCTGGTTTCTTTGGACCAAAGTGCCTCCTGGAGCTGTGCCATTGGGACTGAGGACTGGGGATCAGATTCAACCCAAAGGGTTTCAGACCAGTCTGTAACCCTCAGTGTCTCTGTCTTAAATTACTTGGCCCCAGTCTTAATTTCAGATGTGACTAGGTTGGCAGCTGGTACAGGCACTTCCCTTGGGTTCTGGGATCCGAGGCCAGCACTAGCTAGCCATTCAGATTCAGCTTCATACAGAGGATTCTATCTCATACATCAAAGGGCTCTTCTGCCCTTTATCAGACCCAACCAAAATCTCACTTTCAGCCCAGATTTCTCATGATTTGGTCTTGTGACAGTCTCTACAGTCAAGGATTGACTTGCCCTAGTTCAGGGGCTCCCTAGTTTCTTTGTTGTGCTCCCTGAACCTCCCACAAAAGGCTCATAAGCAGAGTCAATGCAAGAGGAAACACTTAGATTCCCAAGAGGAGTCTGTCATAGGGGACTCAGGCCTCCCTGAAGGAGAAGAATCCCCCAAATCCCACCTTGATCCCACCTTCAGGATGCCTCCTTTAGCAATTTGTTGGAGTTAATGAGACAGTGGGAGAAGATTTGGTCTTCCAAAACCTCTTCTCCTGAGGATTCAGTCTTCCTTGTGGCTTTTGGCATGGGTCCATTCACTCCCTAGATGCCCTTGTAGACTTTGTATCTAGGAGAGCTTGGAGAGATCCCAGTGGGGTGAAACTGATACCATATGAACCAAACAGAGTTTTGATCCCCCCAAGGAAAGGGCTTTTTGGAGTAAGGGTCTCTCTCTAGACATGATTGTCATTGCCATGGATACAAGAAGGAGCTTTCAGAAGAAAGTTCTTTGGTCTGTCCTCCAAACTTTGAGTTTAGGGCATTGGACTGCTTTAGCAAGTGCACCTACACTTCAGCAACGTTTGCTGTTTGTGTGCTGAATTATTTGGCACACTTAACAAGACTTCAGAGAGATTTGCTTTCTGACGCTTCTAAGATGGTGGCCTCTCAGCCTTCATCCAACATTTGTAAAGCATTGGAGACTCAGCCATCCACCATATAGTCAGTATCTATAGTCTCTATGTACTTTATGTCCAGTGCGGTGAATGGTAAGCCTGCTGTGTAGGCACCAGTATTGCTATTCACCGCACCTTCATGCTTGGATGCACCTTTACAGTTATGCAGACTGCTTCAAGGTGTCTTTCTTTAATGCTCTCTTTATGATACCACACTTTTTGGTCCTAAAGTGAAAGACACACTGATAAGAGTAAACTATAGGGTAAAACACTGTCTGCTGTGAGGGTACATATCTCCACTCCTCAGAGGACCTTCACTTGGAATCAATGAGGGGGAGGAAGATATTCTTCCAAAAATCCCAGGCTATTTTCCAGGACACTCCTAGAGGTAGCACCCACTGAGGCAGTCGAGGGCAGCTTTAATTGTCCCTTCCTAGGGCTTCAGATGGAGGCTTTTTCAATGCTCCTGAAAAATTGTTTGAAATCTGCACAAATCTGCACTCTAGAAGCAGTTGGGGGAGAGGTTTGGGTGCGTAACTTTAAACTCACTAACTTGGGAGACCATCACAGCAGACATCTGGCTGTTGAGAGTCATTTCCCAAGGTAACTCTATACTGTTCCATAACTTTCCAAATTTGAAACAGAAACACCTTCCAGAAGTTCCACCCCATCACAGAAGGGAAGTAGAATTAGAAGTACAAAGGCTGCTGTCAAACTGAATAATCCAAAAGGTCCCACCAGACCAACTAGGGTTTGTGGCCTATTCAAGGTTCCTTTTGGTGACAGAAATACAGGGGACATGAAGTCCATCTTAGACTTAAGCAAGCTAAGGAAGGATCATTGGATGTGCTTGATGGACCTGAAGGATGCCTACTACTACATAAAGATAGAACAATGCTCCAGAAGGTTCTTCAGCTTCAGGTTGGCAGCCAGTAATTATCAATTTTGAGCAGTGCCATTTGGGTTCGTCACTGCCTACCGGGTGTTCACCAAGTGCATGACAGTGATGGCAGCCTGGCTCAGACTCAATGGTTTCCGGGTCTTCCCGTACCTGAACAACTGTCTCCTCATGCAACGTCAAGAGAGTCTTTGATTCAAGCAGGAGACTACTTACTTCAACTATGCTTGTCTTTGGGAGTCACATTAAATCTGGAGAAGTCCAAGTTGGAACCAGTTCAGTGTCTAGAGTTTACCGGAGTTCCGTCTAGACACTACCAAACAAATAGCAAAATTACCCCTTCAAGGGTATCAGCTCTTCAAATTCTTGCCAGTCAGATCCTCTTGATTCCCAGACTCCCTGATCTTCTCATTCAGTGCCTTCTCAGCAATATGGCAGATGACATTTGTCTTGTCTGTGTAGTAAGATATTAATTAATGTCTCAGGTAGTAGAAGAGCTATACAGAGAAAGAGAGGAAAGCTGAAGTAATACTTGCTCTCTTCTCTTTCTCTCTCTCTGTGGAAGTGGGAGAGGGGAGATACATCTCCAGAGTACAAACACTGGGTCGAATCCACAGTAGAGGCCAGAGATCACCAGCGGCAGTTGACTTCAAGTGGGCAGGGCCATTGGAGGGATTTCTCTTATGAAACTGGGAGACATGTTATGTTGAAACTTATATAAAAGTAAAGGAAATTCAATGTATTGAAATGCTTATGTAGTTGCCATTTAGGTTGTCACCCTTTCCAGCAAAAGAAATTCAGTAAAACAAAGAGGTGATTCCAAGTATATTGTCAATGAAGGTACAAGGTGGTGCAGTTCAGTATGCTGACAGTATATTAGGTTAAAGAACAAACAGTGACATATTTCTGCCAGTCCTGTAAATGGTATCCTGCACAATGTTAAAGATAAATTCCAATATTTCTGGATATTGCCTGCAAAAGGATCTCTGCAGAATGTATACTAGGCGGACCACCAAGTTATTTATTTTGTCTGTCTGTATAAATTTTTGTCACAATTGCAAATCTGTACTGAATTCCTCTAAGCCACCTATGACACATTTTCAAACAAAAAGTTAACCAACATCAGCCTGTTAGGCCCTAACCAATATAATGTACAAATGGCAGTTGCAGTACATAACCATTTCCAAAATATACTATACAAAGCTTAGTGATCGAGGAAGATTTTTACTTTTGGTGCTGTTCTAAGTAATGCATCTCATAAATGCATGCAGACTATGATTCACTCTTTAACACTATAAGCCACCACTATCCTGTGTCAGTATGGTTATCTTTTAAATGGATAAAAATGAAACATATTTTGCATAACAGGCAGATCAGTAAGAAAGTATAAAGAAATGTCCCTTCTCACAGAATTACATAGTGACAGCTGGGAGGTTATCACAACATAATCTAATGTTACCTTAACACTTGCAACCTTTCTCAGTATACTGTTAAGCATTCAGGAAGAACTTATCCATCTACAGGTGAGGAGGATCAAAGTTAATATGTGCCCTTGACTTTTTCTCCAACCTTAAATTTCAGCTACCATCCATGAGGAATTTGTAGATTGTTTGGCTAAAAAAGCTAAGAAAATGCCCTTAAAGTATGTATCATCAGAAGGTACAGTATGGCCACCAGAGCAGTTCAACTGTGTTAGGCAGAACAAATGCAGCTGTCCATAAAACCAATTTTTTTTTGGAGAGAATCATAAAAAGATTGGCGAGTACTTCATAGAAGTCAAAAATTCCTGCTACCAAAAATGCAGACTTTTAAATTTGTTTAATCACATCCCTAAGACTGAAATAAAATCTGTTGGTTAGCAACTTCCTGTAGTTTTCTGCTTCAGCATACAGTTACAAATATATGAAATGCCTTCTATTTTAAGTCTGTAACCACTAAGGCCATCAAAAGATATTGGAGAAGCTTCACAGTAAATCTTGTTCCAGTCTTTCAGAACTCTAGCCATCATTTCTAAAAGTGCCAGCTCCAAGTATTGGAAAACCACTTAAACTTATTGTAAAACTCTCACCTCTTGATCTGTTACCTTGCCGCTGTTAAGCACTTCGCAGCAGTTATTCTTCCTTAGGTGTACAATACATCAAAAATACTGGACTTACAGTCTTTCTCAAACTTGACACTCTTAGCAAAGGTAGTTGAAAATTATTTACATGACAATTCTCTATCACAAAAAAACCCATCTTTTTATACATGCAGAACATAGATACAGACCTAATTATAGTACACAATGAGTTATATCCTCTGCTACTGTCACCAGTGCCCTTCGCTGAGCTGGTTTCTACTAAATCATTTACTGGTAAGTGCCCTGTCGGTGTTCCTTCTTTTTTCTTCTTTTACTTTTATACTTAGGGTTCATGCCATCTAAGAAGGGAAAATGTCAGTGTGGGAGGCAGATTCCTCATAAAGACCGTAATGAGAAGTGTTTGTTTTGCCTAGGTGCTTCACACTCTCATATCCAGTGTACCATTTGTCAGGCCTTTGTTCCCCAAATACTTTGCAATTGTCTGTCCTCTCTGTCTATTTATCTTGAGAACCAACATCTCAAACTTTTGACCCAGGGTACCATGGCTGAATCGGCTCACCCCGGCATGCAGCCATCCCTTAAAAATAAGAACAAGATGTCTCTGTATGACTGTGTTACTGCTGTTCATCCTCTGATAGATGTCTCTCTCTCAAGGTGAGTAAAGACCCTGAAGACTGTCCGGTGCTGACACCAGTTTCCTTTGCCATGACCTTATTAGAAGCCAGCATGGAACCAGCTTCTTGCTTGTCAGCTGAGGCAATGCAGCTGTCCACAGCAAATGCTGAGGGAGAGCCACAGCTTATCATTTCCGAAGGGCCTAGGGGGGTTTCCCAAATTCTGGTGAAGGAAGAGGCCCCTGGTACCGTTATTGAGTCTAGACATGGCTCTGAACCTCCTAGGTTGGTCAAAGCTGATATCTCACTGTAGAAAAAGCAAAAAACAAACTACATTCCTCCCATTGCTAAGGATCCTCAGAGAGAATGGCAGGATTTTACTCGGGGCTTGTTCAGTGCTCTGATGGCGTTAGGACCACCTCATTGGTTGTCTGCTCCTGCTTCTTCTTCTTGATCCTCTACTCCATCTAAAAGGACTAAGGAGTCTGATTCATCGTATGAGGAGGTTGATTCATGAGTCATTGTCCTACTCCTCATAAATTTCCTCTCCTTAAGACTGTGGATCTGAAGAAGAGGATTCTTTTGAGTTCTGACATTCACTTTGAGCAGCTATTCTTTGAGGACACTTTTTTTAGCATGGTGGAGTATTTTACGTGGGATACTCACAAGTCTCTGATACTCAAAGGAGGTATTATGAGCTGTTGCAGATGGAATCTCCCAAACCTTCTGCTAAACCCCCCCCCCCTGTTGGATACCTTGTTGGATACATTTGCAGATGCTTCTTTGGCTCCTGATTCCCAGACTCCAGCAACTAAGAAGCCTGTCTGTTTTTATAAGGTCTCTGAGTCTTCTAAATACTCTACAAGTGTCCTTCATTAGACCCTACAGACAAGCCATCCAAACTTTTGCTCTTTTCCAGACTGGTGCTATGGAGAGAGTGGGGAATAAAGTGCACACTTGTGCCACTCTGGTTGTCTGTGCCATTAGTTATCAAACTTATATGACCAGGTATGTTTTGGTCTTTTTCTGAAGGAAAAGTCTACTGCCCTCTCCTTATTAACTTCCACTTCTCAGGTTGCCCATCACCCTGTGAAATGTAGTTATGATGCAACCGATGCATCTTCTAGAGCTGCTGCTTCTGTTTCAGATATAAGGAGGTACTCTTAGCTTTGCTCCAAGCCTTACCTGATGATATTAAGGCCAAGCTCCTAGATGCACTTTTGGACAATCAGAATCTCTTTGGTACAGCTGCTGCTGATTTGTTTAAAACCTTCCAAAGGAAAGAAGGTTCTTGGGCGTATTTTCTGATAGACCCACCTATATTTCTAAGCCCCCTTTTGAAGACATATCTACCGCTATCTGACATATTTTCTTCTCTTCCCCTTGGCCAGGTTCCCCTGTCTCTTAGGCTTTCCCTATCCCTCCCTGTCTGGCAACAGATAACTTTAGACTGTTAGGATCTGATGATGTCTTTTTCATTGGTTCCTCAACTGATGGGTATCAGATCCAGCATCAGAGCCATCTTTGGCCACTCTGATAGACTTTAGGCTCTGTAGCTGCAGCTTCTCCCCTTACCCATTATCTCTTTCTCCTCCTTTGTTACCTCAGATCTCATTTGCCGCTTCAGTGGTAAGACGTGGTCGCCATTAGCTTGAGTGTGGGAGATAAGTGATATTTGTCAATAATTTCTGTCCAGTTGGATGTCCTCTCTACTTCTTTCCTTCATCCTTCTCTATAAAATAAATAAAAAGGTGTTTTTTATAAGTAGATGTAGATAGTTTTTTAGGATGTATTTATATAGTGTTTTCTGTTATGCCTTTAGCCCTTATGGGCTCTTTTGTTACCTTGGTAGTATTTCTTACTACCATTGTTGATATTACATTTCCCTCTTTTACATTTGGACATTGTTAATTACCATTCCTGGTATTTTCTTTGTTTAGCTTTTCCTTCTCTGGGCACCTCTTTTCTTATGATGTCAGATAAACCTACAGATTATAAAAAGTGCACTGCTTGCTGGCACAAAATTTTGAATTCTGACAGTTGTTTGGAATGTGTTTACTGCCTTGGTCCAGGTCACGGTAATTTGGAATGTGAAATTTGTGCCAGTTTTAACCACCAGGTCCTGGTTGAGAGAAAAAATAAACTGATATTAAAAGGACTTCCTTCTTCAGCTTCATCTATTTCTCTGGAGCCCCATCCTTCTCCAAGGATCCTCAGGAGAGGCACAAGACAAAAATAAGGATTCAAAGAAACACTCCTCTAACCACTCTCCTACTTCAACATCTTTGGGCTCAGCACCACCTGAGAAGGTTTCGGAGATGTATGATACATCAACCTCCATGGCTCTGACACTGACAAAAACTAAAACATTGGATTTGTCCTCTCGTTCAGATCCTGCTTGATCCAAGTCTGTTTCATTTCAGGTTTCTACTAGATTTTTCTCCAGAGCCAGTAACTTCGAGGTTGCACTGTCCCTTCATTCAGGACATGCTTCGAAGAGTATCCCATCCACCTTTCACATTGTCTTCCCTCAGGTCAATTAGGAGCTTAACAGAAGCGGATATGGATAGGATGATGAGAGAATTTCTCGGAACACAGATCCAGTTGGTTTTTATTCTGGCTCTGTTTCCCGTTAGAAAAATAAGCCTCTCTAATACAAAGCTCCAACCTTTGACTTCTACTCTGATCCGTCCAGTGGTCTTGGAAATATTGAATCCAAGACATCCAAGTATGTCTGTGTGGGATCAGAAGACTCTGCCTTCTTTCACTACAATAGTCTGTCTGATTCAGATGGGTCCAACCTTGCTGAATCTGGATGGATCTCAAGATCATAGAGTAGCTGTCTTATCCAGTAGACCAGGATCAACTTTGATGTTCTTGGAACCATCTCTCCCTCTCAAAGATTCAGTACTAGACAGCTTGGTTCTGCTTTCTGCTTCAAGGCTGGAGCTACGAGGAATCTAGTTTCAGCCTACACAGGCATCACTCATCCAGTGAGGTCGAGGCTCGGCTCCCCCATGGCTTCAGCTTTCAAAGTAGTGGAGAGAGCCTTCTCCACTTCTAGGGAAAATATATCCTTGATCCCAGTGGGTCCACCCCATATTTAACTGTCTTCTGTGGAAGCTGGGTCTTTTCATCCTGTCCCATCAAGTCTCTAGACTGTCCTCAATCAGGACTCTTGGCACTTCTTAGTCCTCTCTGGAACCTCCCACTGAAGAGAGGAAGTGGACATGTAAGAGGATATGCCTAGACTTTACCCAAGAGTCTTTAACTGAACACACTAATGTCGCTGATGAGGAAGGGTCCCCCAGATCTTCCCTTGAGGACATCTCACTGGATGAAATACTTTAAATTTTGAGACAGAAAGGTGGTTGATCTTCTTATCCCCCTTTCATAAGAGGAGTCAATGTTCCTTGAGGCTTTCAGAACCAGCTCATCTATGACATGGGTAGTCCCCCTGGCAGAGGAGATGGTAGTCCTTATCTGCAGCTGGGCTTGGAAGGATCCAGATGTCACAGAGCCCATCCCCAATTGTCCTGACAAGGATCTTGTGGCACCTAAAGATAGGGCTTACTGGAGGCAAGGGTCGCTCTGTGGGTGCTATGGTGGTTGCAGCAGTCACCAAGATAGATGCTATGGTGGTTGCAGCAGTCACCAAGATAGAACTTGCAGGACAGAAGTCTACTGTCCATCTCCCTATTAGGGAATCTAGGGCATTGGGCAGATTTAGGAAGCGTATCTACATGTTAGCAACCTTCACCCTCAGGACTGTGAATTTTCTGGCACATATGACAAGAATTCAGAGGAAATTGATCAAACTATTTTCCAGTACCCTCTCAGGGTAATTATCATTTTTTTTTTGCAACTGGGCACCCTCCAGTCTCTGTTTAGTGTTTCCATGAAATTGATATCTCATGCCTCGGAGGGAGCATCTAGATTGGTGAGTTCAGGAATAAACATTAAGAGGCATGCCTGGATGTACCTTTGTGATCTGTGGAATCCTTCAATTCTTCATTCAGCAGTGCCCCCTCTGAAGGATCCACCTTGTTTGGCCCCAAGGTAAACACGACTTTCTCTCTAGGAGTGAACAAAATTGGCAGACTTTGCCATTGGAATCCATTTTTCTGACCTTCTCCCAAAACCAGAGAGGTGGCTGAAAATGTGGTTCAGAAAGACAGAAGGTTCTTCTCAGGACTGCTATGGAGATAGATCCCCTCACAGGAGAGGGGGAATCTCTTGGGGGATGCAAAAAGGGGCTCTCAGAGAAGGGTCCTCTGAAGCCCTTGTTGCTGGTCATCTCTGCCATGGGGTCAGCATCTTCCGTTAGAGAATGGCCTCCTAGTATGTCCTGAGGGACATTCCGTAATGGTCTTGCTATATGGGCTGTAGAACTCTCTCCTCTGTTTCTTCACACTTTTTTTTTACTCTTTAGTAATACCCTTTCTTTTTTTTGTTAGATTGTCAGAGGCTGACAGTACTGTGTCATGTTGTGGTTAGTTGAATAGAGGGCTAACTTGATCTGAGGTAACTAAGAAGAGAGGGGTTATAGGTAAGGGGAGGAGCTTGAGCTTTAGAGTGTAAAGTGTATTAGAGTGGCCAAGGAAGGATCCGACATTGGATCTGAGACTTGTTATTTATGGACAAAAACAGGCAACACAGATGTAGAGATATTATGAGTACATATCTGTAAATTGTGTCCATTATCTGTCATGGCTAGGTCTATGTTCACACATAAAAAAAAATTACAGTGAAAGTTTATCATATTGAAATAGCTTGACAACAAAAAATAATTAATTGAATGGCCATAGTTGGCCAACATCGAGAACGTAACCAACCAAGGTGGGGGCGCTGTGCTCCCCCTATCCCCCCTTAACTATATATATGAACTCCAAGATCGCACTACAGGGGGAAATAGGGCAGATTTAGAAAAGGTTTCTTTCCCTTACCTTATGCATCGCTGTACTTCCTGGTTGTTGGCCAACTATGGCCATTTGATGCTTCTCCGGTACATTAAAATTTTGCAGTTTAACATTTGATTATTAGCCATTCACTGGAATTTTCTTTCAATGTACGAACATAGACCTGTCATGGTTATTTTATGGTATGGAAATCCCTTCCCCTTTCTCAGGCCTCAACCTCCTCCAGACTCCTCATTTTTCTGGAGTTCTTCAGGATTTACTGGATCAGGGCACCATTCAAACCATTCCGGAATCCCAAAGAGGAACGTTTCTGGTTCCCAGAAAAGGGGGATCCCGGAGACTAGTCCTAGATCTTTCATTTCTAAATACCTTTCTAAAAATTCCTTCCTTTCAGATGTTTTCTGTCTTACTTCCACAGGCTTTTCTGGTTTCCTTAGACCCAAAGAATGCTTACCTTCATATTCCTCTTCAGCCTGTATTCAGGAAGCTTTTATGTTTCTAAGTTTTTCCTCTAATTTTCACTTCTAAGCTTTGCCCTTTGGCTTTTCTATGGCCCTAAGGGTATTCATCAAATGTCTGTCCCCTGTTATTGCCTTTTTCAGGTTTCATGGTATGACCTGCTTATTCAGGCTTCCTCCCTATCCATTTTTTTGCAGGATCTAAACTTCATCATGCTTCTGCACAGTCTGGTGTTCCTCATCAGTCTTAAGAAGTCCAGTCTGATTCCTTATGAAGACCACATTTTCTGAGTTGCAGACTTCAAACCATTCCAATGTTGACTTTTCTTCCTCTGTCCAAGGTTCTTTCTCTGACAACCTACTTCCAGTCTCTGTGTTCCCTTTTTCTTATTTCTGCAAGGGAATTTCTCAAAGTCATTGGGATAATTGCATCTACTTTTCCCATACTCCCCTTTGCCAAGCTTCACATGAGGAACTGTAAGTGGTACCTAAAGATGGTTTGGCTCGAGCATTGCCACCCTCTTGAGCTTCCAGTTCTCTTACTTCCTTGTCTCAAAATCAAGTTGCACTAGTGGATTCGACTTATGTTCCTCAATCTGGGACTGCCTTTTCAGACTCCTACCCCTACTCAGGAGATATTCACAGGTGCTTCTGCTCTGGGTTGGGGGCAGGGAGCCTCTTCCAACAATCTTGAGAGCTCAGGATCTATAGCCCCTTCGTCAGAGATCAGATCACATCAACATAAAAGAAACAAAGTCACTCATTCTTGCTCTTCAGTATTCACCATTCTCTTTGGTCTCCAGACTCTTTAAAGGTCATTACAGATAACACCATAGTCATGTGATACATCAGCAAATGGGAGTGCAAGTTCTTATCTTCTTTGCAGATGAACCCTTCAGGCCTGGGATTTGGCTATCTGCCATCAGGTAACTTTCAGGCAGTCTGCATCCCTTCAGAACTCAAGTTAGTAGTAGACTCCCTGAGCAGGTCCAGGACACAACTTCACAAATGAATACTTCATAGAGAGGTGTTTCTGAACATAGTACTTTGATTGGTAGTGTATTCCTCAAGTGGATCTTTTTGCCTCCCCTCTAAACAGGAATCTTCCTGGCTTTTGTTCCAGAGTCCCAGGTTATCTGACTTGGAAGGTGGATGCCATGTCCTTTTCTTGGAGATGGATGTTCCTAGATGCTTCTCCTCTTCTTCCTCTTTTTGCCAGGGTCCTGCACAAGGGCAGGAAGGATTCCCCAAGAATCTTACTGATGGCTTCCTTTTGGCCCAGACAGCTTATTTCACCTTGCCAGGAGCAATTATTGTAAATTAACTGAAGGGATGGATCTTGTCACACAAGACAAGAGGTCTCTCATTCACCTTAACCTGCCCACTCTTCAGTTGACACATTGGGTGATAAGAATTTGACCCCCTTTAGACACCACTTTTCTGTGGATGTGCTTATGGTTCTACAGGAGGCCTGGAAATCCATGATCAGAAAATCCTGTATGGCTAAATGGAAAACATTTTCTGTTTGGTGAATCAAGGGTCAGCAGGATCCCTTTTCAGTGGGGGTACCTTTGGTCCTTCGTTACTTGTGTGAACTGGTCCACACTAGCTTAGCATATTCTTCTGTTAAAGCTAATTTATAAGCAGTATCTGCGTGTCTGCTGTGGAACCAACTTTGGCCTCTCGTTTTGAGGTCAAACAATTCCTTAAAGTTGCCCTTGATATCAGACCTCCAAGAAAACCTATTCCTCCCTCTTGGAACCTTACTTTTGTCCTTGAAAAACTGGGTCAACCGTCTCTTGAGCCTGCCTCTTCTGAGTTGCTGGCGCTATGTCAGACTCCAAGCCGGTCACAAGTGGTGTCCCACAGGGCTCGGTCCTTGGCCCCCTATTGTTTGGCATCTACTTCTCAGAAGTACAGGCCAACATGGGAGGACTTTGGCTGACAAAGTTTGCAGACGACTGCAAACTGGGCGCCATAGTGGAAAGTGCATCGGACACGGATATCCTTCAGAAGGGACTCATGGAAACAGATAGCTGGTGCCAGAGCCATGGCCTGAAGTTAAACGCCAAAAAATGTATAGTCATACCCTTCGGGAAAAACAAGGTAACCCCAAGCTACCATATAGGTGGCAATCCACTAAGCACAGAAGAGGTTATCAGGGACCTGGGGACCCAGGTTGACAGTGGCCTTTCTTTTGACACTTACGTTGCTAAAGTGGTTAGAAAGACCTTCTACATTGCCCACCTGATCATGAAGGGATTCACATCCAGATCTAGTGAGGTCATTGTTCCCCTGTACTCTTCACTTATCAGACCAATGATCGAGTACAATGCCCCATTCGGGATGTATCTCACCCGACATCTGCAGCAATTGGAGAGACCCCAAAAGTTCCTCACCAAAAGGATAAAGGGACTCCAAAATCTGTCATATGCTGCCAGATTGAAGAAACTCCAGCTCTATTCAGTCGCATACCGTCTGCTCAGAGGTGACATGTGCCTGACATACAAGGCCATGTCCAACCCGGAATTAATGGACATGCTCCACCTCAAAAAATCCAAATCCACCAAAACCACTAGAGCAAGCAACTTAAACCTTAGCACGGATATAAATAGGATGTGCTGGAGGGATAGATTTATCACTCAGAGACTCCCTATGCTGTGGAATAAAATCCCGGTCCATGTGAGGCAGAGCACCTCGCTGACTCTGTTCAAGAGAAATCTAGACCTGTGGATGGGAGATCATAGGTTTACCCCGAGAATCATCTCTGTGTCACTGCTGGACAGAGGCACAACAAACTAATGGGCACAGTATTTTTTCATATAAGGGGTGGCGTAAGCCACAAAAATTTGGGCTAGGCTTATAAATGCCTTAGGGCAGATAGCCTAGTATAAACCTATGAACCTATGAACTGTGCACCTCGAAGACTGTTTTGTTGGTTGCCCTTGCTTCAGCCAAGAAAGTTTCTGAACTTCAGGGTCTAATGGCTTTTCCTCCCTTTTTGATTTTGTCTTAAGGACAGGATGTCTCTGCATACTAAACCTTCATTTATGCCCAAGTTGGTGAATGAGTTGTCTCTTAATCAGTCTATCCGTATTCAGCTTACTTACTTCTTTCCTTCTCCATTCTGTCCTAGTAAAAAGCTTCTTCATACCTTGAATCTTCATAGACAGCTCAGATATTATTTGGATAAAACAAAGACTGCCCGCGTATCTGAGCAGCTTTTTGTTTCCTTTCATACCAGGACATTGGGTTTGGTGGTCTCACAGCAAACCATCTCCTCTTGGATTTCTATGGCTTTTTCTTTTTGTTATTCCTTTCATGGAAAAACAGCTTTTTGCTTCAGTTATGGCTCATTCTATGAGGATAGTGGCCTCTTCTGAACCTTTTCTTCAAGAGTTTGGATACTAGTTCTATCCTTGAATCTGCCATTTGGTCCTCTGTCCACACTTTTACTTAACATTGCAAGTTGGATGTCATTTCCAGATACAGGGAATGATTTGCCAGGGCTGATGGGTTTGTGGAGGACTCCTCTGTGCCTTCTTCTTCCCATCCATTTAAGTAGCTTTGGTAATCTTCCACATTATGAATGATGTGGAAGGACATAGTACAGTTGCGTAAAATCTTACCATAATAGTAGATGTCCTTTTTTTCACTGTTGCAGTATTCAGTCCCTCCTACACCCTTTGTTTTCTTTCTACTCTCGGGAACTCTTTGCTGGCTGGTGGGTCTTTGACTGTATCTTTTGTTTCTTTCTCTTTGGATGTGAATGTTCTTTTTTCTACTGGGGTGGCACTAGTTCTGCTGGGGCACTTCATTTCTGAGTATGGAGCATATGTATGGCACCTTTATGATGTACACCTTTGTGGGGAGCATACGTCTGACATATGACACTAGGAGGATGTAAAGGCTTTGGTATACTGGCCGTACATTAGATTATCCTTGGCAGGAGAACCCACATGCTATGAATACTGCAACATTGAAAAGGAAAGCTGCAGTTAATGTAAGATTTTACACAACTGTACCTTCTATCCTTTTTATTACTTTTCATGATTCAGCAAATACTCAACTGCTTCAGAAGACTTGTAGTTTCATCTCCCTTTCACAGGTAAGGGAACATCACAGCTTATCCTTGCAGAGGGCTAATTGGATACCTGTTTGTGGAAGGGCCACTCTGCTTCTAAACCCACTAAGTTTTAATTAATAAATGTGCAATATTGCTCTGCTTAGCTCGCAGAATGATAGGTGCTTCCTTCCTGTATGCTTTGCAATGTTCTCAGCCAGCTGCACTGACTTTACTCCATCTAACATTTAACAGAGATGTGGCAGAGAGAGTCTTCTTAACAGTTGCTCCATCTAGCTCTATCAATTTACATACTGATATATGAAATTAACAATAAACTTCCAAGAGACAAATAAAGGTATACCTATTTTGGTACCTAGAGGTGTCTCTGTTTTAGAAACTGTAATGTGAATGATAACTCTTTTCAAAGTCCAGCAATTATCCTTATATGTTTTTGTAGCATAATGCATAATGGTGAGTTCTGTTTTTTTTACCCCTTAGATAAAAACTCTGTGCTAATTCATTTTATAGCGATTCAACTGCTATGCTTTTATTTTTGTTTTTAATTTGTAAATTTGATTGCAGTAAATATTTTTGTTGTGGTTATGCATTTACATTTTTTGTACCTTGTGGCCCTGGTTGTGGCTACAAAGAATCTCAGGACCGGCTCACTTATGGACAAATACATAAATAACAGTAAATAAGTATAATATGCATACATTTGGGACAATTATATAACAATCACATTCTTATATATTACTCTTAATTCCAGATTTTGCAACTGTATGCCAGGAATGTACAGATTTTCACTTTCCTCAGCTCGAGGAGCAACTAGAGATTGTTCAGCAAGTTGCACTGTATGCTAGAGCTCAGCGTGGCAGCAAGGTGAAAGGACAGCAGGGTAAGTTGTTATCTGGGATTAGAACATACATTGACTCTCAGAAGTGTTACTTTTGTAAATGTCTATATCTTGTATTTCTTTGAGCCTGCTTCAACCTGAAGGTCATAGAATTAAAACACTATAGATACACGGTGCCAAGGCAGAGAGTGATGGAGCTCTAACTTTCACCCCAGTGACAGGAGTTGGATTAGCGATTGCAGCACTGATGGAGCCAAGCAGGGAGGGAGAGGAGTGAAGGGGCATGGCCTGTTGTCTTTCCCAGGTAGAGGGCTGGGTTGCAGATGCATGGTGAGCACACTGGGTGGTGTGATTTCCCTGGTGGAGACTAAGGACACCACCATCTGTGCTTGGGGATGGGAGAACAGGGCAGCTTGCTCATAGTGTCCCTTGTGGAAATGATGAACAGCCAGATAGGTCAGCCCTTTGCATGCCCTGTTCATTCTTGAAAGCCATGTGTTCCCAAGGGTTGCAGGTTTTAAGAACATCCAGAACCACCCACCTGGTGGCATATATGATGACTCCAGTTGGTTGACCCCCATAGCAGTGACAGCGAACAAATGGACCTGTTGGCCAGGAGGGGGCTTTTGATAAGCTAGCAATGGGGGCAAGAAAAAAAGCAAAAAGTTAAAACACTACAGCATCAGATAGAACTCTCTTAGAGTAGCATTGTCTGTGTTTTCCATCTGTAAAATGAATTTTGTCACTGGGGCTTCCTTTCTGTAGTTTTTTTGTTGGCACTGACAAGAAAAAGATGTTCCATTTCTCTGTTCATTCCTGTCATGTAGGTTTACAGGTTAATTATCCTTTTTGCCAAAGTCTTCCACAATTTTGCTCTCTGCCTAGTAAAATCAGTTGTCATTTTACTTACAAATATTTTTCAGGTTTATTTTCTTATGTAGTTATTGCTGCTGTAAAAATAACATTTTATCTATTTTTTAAATTCAATTTGAGTGGTAGTGTTGTCGCAGTCTAACTTATTGGTTTGCCTCTTGCATTCAGTGATCCTTGACCAATCTAATTATGACAGCAAAACTGATGCTTTCCTGCATGAGACTGTTAGTTTACAATCTGCTTCAGCCAGCTTGTGTCAGCCTCTAGGGGAGTCATAGTCAGTGCTTCCAGGAAAAATGTTTTTATTCTTCATGTCTTATAGACCAAGAGAGCATTTTACAGCAGGTAGCCAAGTGCACAAGCAGTAAATTCTGGACAAATGCTTGTTTGCTTTTGGCTATGGAATCATTAAGGTAGACTTAGTAATTTACATACTAGATGGTGTGTTTTTTTTTCTTTTTCATTTTGCAGTCTTTCGCATTTGAATTTCAAATGCCTTGTTAGATGAGCAGTTTGTTACTCATTGCAGTGCTTTGCAGATGTTTCAAAAGCGTTATTCACTTTTGTTCGCTGTTAGCTGTCAATAAAGCAGATGATTAAAACATCTAGACAGATATCAATAATACAGAACCCATCAGAAGTATCAGCAAGCCCAAATGAGATTTTTTTTTGAGTTTTCTCTCTCTTTATAGTTTACTGTCATATGCACTAGGTGAGTAATTTTCATACTTCATCATTTACTGACTCCAGTTTAGTTCAGACAAGTGATCTCTTAATATGGTTTCTTGCCAGGATTCTGCCATAAATTTTTTCCAGATACCTCTGCTAGGGTAATTACCAACTGTGACCTGTCAGTGTTACATACAGTCTTGGATCTGCTAATACTTATTAAAAAAGACAAAAAATGTGAATATAATGGGCACTCCTTAATCAACATTTTTTTTTTCTTAACATGTTTATAGTTTCAAAAGACTGGATGAAATGGAGGTATGTTTGTCTCTGAGACCTCATTAAATATAGATAATCTGAAATGTTTTATGTACAAAAATGCTTTGTTGTAAAAGCAACTTCTCATTCACACAAGAAATCCCTGAGACCTCAAGTTCAGTTTATTTTCCAATGCACACATTCACAGAGCTACTAGCCTGAGTTTTGGCTGTTTAAGAACTTGGCAAATTAATTTCTTAAAAGCCTGTGTTACACAGTGAGTGAGTGCAGTCATCCAGTCAGTACAACTAAACCTGCTTCTGAGGTAGGCTTCCAAGTCAGTAATGAGTCTTAGAATTACAGTGTGTACATGTCCAACACAACCCAAAGTAAATTTGGGAAGCAGTACTGGATTTTGCAACTTCAGCAGTGATTCTATGGCCTGCTTGAAGAAGTCTCAGTTTTCTTGATTTTATGCCATGCTATGGGTTGTTTTCTGGTTTCTTTCTGCCTCTTAAATTGTGCTGGATGACTGGCTAGTATAAGCTGTCCATATAAATGCGTGTGTTTATATTTATATTTATATATATATATATATATATATATATATATATATATATATATATATATATATATATCTTACCCATGTCCTTTAACCAGGTTGTAGTTGAAAAAGAGTTTGTGTGAACCGATTAATTTACCTAGTAAACAGATTAATACATTAAAAAATGTGACAAGCACTCTAACACACAATCACAAATGTGCAGTTTTCCATGTAGCAATTATTGTTAATAAATTTCTAGTGAGTATCATCTAGAGCCAAATAAGTCATTTTTTTCTAGTCATCATTCATTAAGGCTATTGTCAAAACAGTGTCCCCTCAGCATGTACCTCTCCAAACACTTCACCTTGCTTGAAAGGTTTCAGAAGATTTTTAACTAAGAAATCACTCATGCAAGCTCCTGTTCATCAACCTTTTGTGGCATGAAACATCATGCCCCTTTAAGTCACCTTCAGCTCAACAAGTGGCAGTACCTAGAATGCTTGCACCAAGAATCTCAGTGTTCATCACCACATAAATAGGACCTGCTGGCACAATAGATATATTATCTGACATATATCTTGTCCTTGTCTCTTGCAGAAAATGTAGCATGACTTAGCCACCTTTAAATACCGTCTTGAAGATTAGATGAATAATCACAAAATCACTCAGAGGATATGAGTATAGTTCTCCTTGATCAGGACAGCTAATACATTGACTGATTTAGTAGGTTACAATTGTCCATACAAGCTTTCATTTGCTTTATCTAGGCTACCTAGTAGTCATTTTGACCACATAGCCGGTAAATATGACTCTGAAATTTTCTAGCTACTCCAACAAGTCGGTATCTCTGGGTCTGTAAGTGATGATGTCCAGTTCCAGTCTTTACATAGCTCAGTGGTAATTTGAATGATTAAGGACCAAGCTGCAAACCCTTTGCAACAACAAATGCTGGTGTTGCCAACAATTACTGAGATGGTCTAGTGGTCATCAAAGTCTGAAAATCTCTCTTTAGATATGTCTGCTTAAGTTCCATCACAACTACTAACAATGCCTGTTTGGGATTATGAATGGGGAGCCAACATGTATTTCTTTAAGTTCGAAGAAGATGGTTTTCAGAAGAGCATTCTTATATTATCAATGTGAAAGATGGAGAACCATGACCATTGCTGTTCAGACAGTGCAGAAGATACAATGCCTGATTTCTGCAGTCAGACACATATAATGCTATAGCTATGTGGAAATTAAAGCCATAACAAATATTTGGAAGCAGGCACTGAATACAACCCATCAGGTACATTACTCAGCAGTTAAAAATAATTATTTGGCAGACTCATTTGACATGTCTCTATCACTGATACTTGAATAACAGCTTGATCATCACTCTAGCAGCATAGCACTTCAGTGGAGGATGCCATATATAAGTTTGTTTGCATGAGACTGCAGCCTTTGCTCTCATTTCTGTGGTCCTCAAATCCTCAGACACATAATGATGGATGTCTTCTCCTTTCTCTGAACTCAGGACCTACCTTAAGCCTTCCACCCATTCCCACTGGTTTAGATTTTAGTGTTCAAAGTCAAAAGAAAGTATGGTAAATTAAATTCTTACAGCACACACATGGCCAAAACAGCTGTAGTTCACACTTTTATTACTAGTTTTATGGTGTCCAGCAGTACCATCTTCCTTTTTTGAAGAGCTGTATTACAGAATCAAGAAGCTGTTCTCATCCACACCTCATATCTTCACGCATGGACAAAGCAATTCATGATTTCCCACAAAATTACAATAGTTTCCTTTTCGGATTGTTAAGTGACATTTCATATCCACTCATACACCACTTTGACATACACAACCATACCATACCTTTCAGTGGTTTATGTGATTGGTTCCCCCCCCACACCCACAATGTTTATACACCAACTCCATGGTCACACAGAAGGGACCAAAGTGAAAACACCACCATAGTGCTGTAGTCAGTAAACTGCACATCAGTAAACTCTTGATAAACAAAAACAGCTCTTGCAGTTGTTGATGTAATGCAGCGTCAACATTATAAACGAAAACCATATAAATTTCATATATATATATAGATATAGATATGTACACACACACATACACACACACACACATACATATATATAGATATATATATATATATATATATATATATATATATATTTATATGTGTGTGTGTGTGTGTATATCTATATATATATATATTTATATATATATATATATATATATATATATATATATATAGGTTCATAGGTTCATACTAGGCTCTCTGCCCTAGGGTATTTATAAGCCTAGCCAGAGTGTGTTTGGCTTTCGCCACCCATTTTAAAATAATTTTGCTATGCCCTTTTTCGAGGTTAGTATACTGTGCGTCTGTCTAACAGTGACACAGAAGTGATACCCGGGGTAAACCTACGATCTCCCATCCACTCATCAAGATTCCTCTTGAAGAGAGTCAATGAGGGACTCTACCTAACCTGGACTGGGATTTTATTCCAGAGTGAAGGGAGCCTCTGGGTTATGAATCTGTCCCTCCAGCATGTCCTATTTATTTCAGTGCTGAGGTTCAAGTCTCGAGCGTGGCTCGATGGGATTTGGATTTTCTGAGGTGCAGCATGTCCATTAATTCCGGGTTGGACATGGCTTTATACATCAGGCACAGATCGCCTCTGAGCAGGCGGTATTTCACTGAGTAGAGCTAGAGTTTCTTTAACCGGGCAGCATATGGCATCTGTTTGAGCCCTTTGATCCTCTTGGTGAGGTACTTTTGGGGTCTTTCCAGTTGCTGCAGGTGTCTGGTAAGGTACATCCCAAAAGGGGCATTGTACTCAATTATGGGCCTGATGAGGGATGAGTAAAGAGGCAAGATGACCTCCCCTGATCTAGATGTGAATCCCTTCATGATTAGGTGGGCTATATAAAATGTTTTTCTAACCACTTTGGCCACGTGGTTGTCAAATGAGAGATTGCTATCAACTTGGGTCCCCAGGTCCCTAATTACTTCTTCTGTACTTAATGGATTACCACCTATGTGGTAATTTGTGGGCACTTTGTTTTTGCCAAAGGGGATGACTATACACTTTTTGGCATTTAGCTTGAGACCATGGCTCTGGCACCAGTTGTCTGTTTCTATGAGGCCCTTTTGGAGGATGCTTGTGTCGGCTGGAAAGTCTATTATGGCGCCCAGTTTGCAGTCATCTGCAAACTTGGTCAGCCACAGTCCTTCCGTGTTGGCCTGTACCTCCGAGAAATATATACCGAACAAGAGAGGTCCCAGGACTGAGCCTTGTGGGACGCCACTTGTAACTGGTTTGGAGTCTGACATGGCTCCAGCAATTCTAACCATGTGGGTTCTGTCCTTGAGACAGTTTGCAACCCATCTAGTGACATAGGGGTTTATATTTAAGCTGGTGAGCTTATCTATAATGCCCGAGTGGGGTATTGTATCGAAGGCTTTTGCGAGGTCCAGGTAGGCTGTGTGAACCACCTTCCCCTCGTCAATGGCCTTAGTGACTGTTTCAAAGAAATCAACCAGGTTTAAGAGGCAGGATGTGCCCTTAACAAAGCCAAACTGGGTAGGATCCAGTGTCTGTAGGTCCCCAATATCTTTATTTATGAGGTCCATGATGATCCTTTCCATAGCTTTGCAGACCAAGCTAGTCAGGCTTATGGGGCGATAGTTTCCAGGATCTGTTGAGGCACCACCTTTGTGGAGAGGGACCACTGTTGCTGTACGTCACACTTTGGGTACATATCCTGTAGTAAGGCTGAGATTGAACAGTAGTTTTATGTTTGGGTTTAGCTCTTCTATATATATTTATATGTGTGTGTGTGTGTGTGTGGTGTGTGTGTGTGTGTGTATATATATATATATATATATATATATATATGTACACACACACACAAACATATAGTTATATACTAGTATAGAATATTTTATTGGAAGACTCTCATCACATTCTGTTAAATCACAAGAAGAAAAATAGTCCCTTCTATATGTACATATCACATAGGAATAAATAAAACGGGCAGCACATCATAAGTCAAGTAACTCTAAGACCACACAGTAATGCAGGTAAGGGAGGATTTCCCATATGAACACTTTCCCCTGTCTGACTATAGCACTGTACCTCTCCAGCCTCATTTAGCCCCCGCAACCCTCAAACTCCACATAAACTACATCTCCTATTGCAAAACAGTGCAAGTAATAGAGTATTTCCCTACCTGCAGTGTTACAATAATCTTATCACAATCAGTAATGCAGTAGTTTGATTATTTTTTTTGCTTTTGTTTACCAGTTAAAGCTGAGTGGGCACAGGACCCGTTTACAGTGGAGGCCCAAGGAGAAAGGTTCCAATATACAAACAACAGTAATAGATAGAGTGACACTAACATTTGAAAGGCATTAATATACAATAGTCTTTACAACATTTTCAAAAGAGGGAGAACTGCATTTCAAATTTGATAAAGTATATAGACAGCCATATTGTGTTAGTTTGAAGAAAGAGAGTTGACAAAGGCTTTTGATATAGAACCATCGAGGAGACTGTGATAAATATACTTGTGTGTGTTTATGTATGTGTGTGTATATATATATATATATATATATATATATATATATATATAATATATAGTGAGAGCGATATAGAAGATAAAATATAGCTATAATTACAGACTTACATATAGGTTTTCACTGCACTTGTGGATAAGTGGCTTAAGTGCAAGAATTTAATGTTGAGGTGAGCTTTGCTGTAATTTACTGTATTGTGAAAGCTGGTGGTGGACTTCTTGGATGTTTTTCCACTTTTCCTCACTGTGGTACAATCATGGAGTTGGTATATATAATTTTGGAGATGCAGGGGGGCAAGCCTAACTGCAAGAAAAAAATTTTGATAAGATCATTGATGACTTGTAGGTAAACCACAAATATATACATAGACACAAACACACACATGCACACATACATAGTAGCATCTAGTAGTGCTTATAGTATTAATAACCGTCTAGAGACAGCTTTTCAGTTTTTACGTGGATGTTTATTAATAAGGAAAACTCAAAATGGAGAGTTACATAAAAAAAGAGAGCCATTCTTGCACTGCTAGGTTTTTCTACAGTTCCATTTTTCTTCAGTATTCCAGAATATACGGTGTTTTCCTCAAAGCTGACCGGTGAAAAAATCAGTGCTTAAATTCATTGCTTCCCTTCAAAATGCTCTTCACTGTACGGGCAGGGGTAATCCCACCTGCTTATCAGAATATCAGTTCATATTCCTTTTCCAGGCTTTCCTTTCCTATGTCTCTGGCCTGCAAGGCCATTTTCCTTCACATTCCCTGGTCTTTCTTGTCTTGGATAGGTATCAGATTTCCACCTGTATAACTTTCTTGGACAGGCCCTTCCCTGGGTATCAGGTTTACACCTCTGTAGTCATTTTGCAGTGAGAGGAAATGTCTGTGTTGCTTCTAACCTCCAAACTTTTTTATTGGAGAGTTACATTGACTCCACCTACAGGCAGTCTCATTACATGAGGGATCTTCCAGCTATTTTTTTATCGGATGATAAGTCAGAATTCCATTACATCACATACCCACCTCACCCAGCTCACCCTAGATGAGCTCATAGTCTGCAAACTGATTTGGCAGTGTGAAATGATCAGGTCACTGTCTTCCAGAGGCATCCTGGGTTTATGGGTGCCATAGCTATATGAATGTGCCTTCTATCTAACCATAATATATTTAACACTGCCTTGGCCTTTGCTATACTTTCTGGATTTTGAAGTGTTACAAAGCCAAATTTCTTAGAATGCAGAGTTTTTATCTCAGACCACAGTACATCTCGAAAGCTGGCCATATTTGTCAAACACCCTTTTCAAATTCTGCTTAACTGTGGTATAATCCAGGCCAGCTACAAATGGTTTTCTTTTGTTGTAGCCTTTGACAAAGGTTTTTAATTGTTTGTCACATTTGTACAAAAGTTTCCGACCTCTGTTTTGTGCTGCATCTTTATTCACTGGGGCATTGTCATCTTCACAGACCATTGTGGATTATTTTATAGCAAACATCTACTGCAGTTTAAGGCAATACTTTCACTTTTGTGGTGTGGCTTTGATACTGTATTTTGTCACTGTCGTGTTTTTCTGCATTCATTATTTCCATTTGCCTTCACTTTGGTTTTATTACATTCCTTAATTTGTGTTTGTCCTGAGCTATTTGCTTTCTGTTGCTGTAACTATGGTGGTGGTGCTGCGGTAGCGTTGTCGCCTCACAGTAAGACGCTGTCCTGTTCGATTCTCAGCTAGAGCGTCTTCTGTGTGGAGACATGCATGACTGGGTGTACCTTTGTTGAAGGTTGTGCGTCAGGGCCAGCAACTCGGCATGTAAAAATCTACTGCCAATCATTAGCGGACTGGAGTTCCACTGTGGCGACCCCTAACCGGGAAAAGCCGAAAGACACAACATTGGCTGATCACACCCTTCTGAAAGGTTCTTAATACACTTACTCCTCAGATCATTTTTTACAGACTTGCATTTTGACAGAGATACCTTCTTTAGGATATTATTTATATTGTTAGTTTCTTTCATTTGCATGAACAACTGTTTTATTTTGCGCTTTAGTATCTTTTAACAATTTAAACTTTGTAGCAGGATTCTCCACTGAACGTTTGTTGCCTCTAATTATTACAGGCTAACACTTGCCTTTTATACTGAGTTGCATACCTCTCATACAAGTCATTTGGTTTTGCTGTCCATTTTCATACCATGAATTTCTGTGAGTCGTGCCTCTTACTCAACTCAGTCATTTCTTTTGTGGACCCTCCTTCAGTACCTGAAAGTTACAATGCAGAGTACCTTGCATTTTTGGCTAATAATTTTTATTCTTTGTCAAAACATATTTTACAAGTTAATGTGCAGTTCTCATATACATGGTGCACTCAGGGTATTAGTTACTAGGGCATTAGTTGCTGGTATATTACTGCAGGAGAGCTATTCATTTAACATTCTCTATAATCAAAACATCATAATCAGCTACCTAGTGTTTACAATATATTTCTGTCTTACATTTCATTTTATTTCCTGTTAACATTTTGCAGGATTTTCAAAGCAGATGTAAACTCCTTTTCCCAATTAATGATAGTTTAAATGTAATGCTGCTGCTTCTTCATCTTATCTTTATAATCTAAATTAAAATATTAGCAACCTTATCAATATACAGCAAGACTGTTTCTCATGTTGTTTTATAACAGTGGTTGCTACTTGTGTGAGACAAGCCAGTGTTGTCTTAGAATATATCATGTTCATGATTGGTTATAAACGGTCCATTTCTTGCTCCCTCTTTGATTAATGTCATGTAATATATCACTGACACAGCTTAGGTCCCATTTGTTACTCATAAATTATTCCTTTTCCTTCTCTCCTTTATCAGTTCCATTCTGTTAATTTCTTCCATAATTGTCTTAACTTCAACCACTGTTGGTTTTGTCTTTAGTCTTCCATTTTCCTGTAATTAAATTCTTTTGCAACTGTCAGTAGCAAAGAGATCCCTGCCTTAGTATACCTCGGTTGTGCCAACTTAACAAAAACATATCCATACTAAGATCAAGCTCTTCTCCTAATATTTTATTTATAATAATTTGTATCCCCTGGTTGTATTCTTGTAATTCGGAACATACAAATGTGTTCCTGTGATCCTCTTTCTGATTCGGCACATCTCCAACATAGACTGTATGTGGAAACATTTATTTCTGTCTTAGCAGGTGTGTAAAAATACCATTGCCGATATTTTCATGCAAATACCGTAAATCTCCTAGATTTTGTGTCATACGTTGGTGCTAAGCATGTTTCCCTCCAATCTTCACCCGTTAGTTCTTTACCTAATCTTTCTCTCTGGTCTTGTTTTACTTTGTGCTCTGTTTAGTCTTTAACTCCAGTAGTGCCTTTTATGTCCTTTTTAACAACTTCTTACTGACTGTTAACTCAGTTCTTGCTTCTGTTGTAAGGTGTGATATAGACTGGCTTCCCTGCATTTTTGTTTTCCACCCCATACTTTTCCTTAATTTTGCTGCTAGTCCTGTGTATGCAAAATGGTCTCTTTTATGCAATCCAACATTGTGTTTTGCAGTTCCTGTTTTTTTTCTTCTTCTCCTTTTATAATCTGCTCCCAAAATATAAGGAAAACCTTTTTTTCCTGTTTCTGCCTCCATAGTTCTGCTACACTATTCCTGGTTATATAACCTTTTAATATTGTTCTATCTTTCCAGTCTCTCACACCTTTTAGCCATAACAGTTTTGTAGCCTGATTCATGTGGATTGTACAGACTAATCCTTCTTGCCTTTCTCCATATTTGATTAAAAGCCTATTTGTAAGTAAGTTTCATTTTTGTGTATTAACCTCATCTCAGTTGCTTTGTTTTATCTTTGGTAATCTCAGTCCTCCTTGCTCTTTAGTTAATGTTAATTATCCTTATAGCACCCTCTCCTTCTTCCCTTCCTAGAATAATCCCTTTATTATCATTCCATATGTCCTCTCTTGGTGAATAAAAAAAAGCCTGTCCACCAATGAGCACTAGTGGGACCAAAAAAACATTCCATGCCTGTATTTTACTTTCCTTATCCATAGCCGACATGTTTTCATTGCTTACTATTCTTAATGTTTGAATTTGTTTCCTCCCAAATTTCTTTAGCCACATTCTGAAATATCTCATTCGTTTGTGACCCCCCCCCCAAAAAAAAAGGTTAATCCTGCACCATATTGAGCAATGGTACACAATTCAGTGACATTCATTTTTTTTAGATTTATTTTAACCTGTTAACTTATTAAAATATTTTTAATATCTCAAACATATTTCTTATGCCAGCATCTGAATTAGATGTACATAAAATAATATCATCTTCAAAGAGAGCTATTTTCTTATGTGCATCACCCCATTTATATCCCAAAAATCTATATTCTGTAATACCCATGACCAAGGTCTCTAAATATAGGAGAAATAGCAATGAAAGTGCATAGTCCTGTCTTATCCTCTTGATCAATTTAACCATTTCTGAAGTCTCCCTTCAGCATTTTATCCTAGCTTTGGCTCCCTTATGAACTCAAAATGTTAAGTTTATCTATTTTTTGGAAAACTAAATTTCTCCAATGTTTATATACATATATTAATATATGAATATATATATTCATAAATATAATTTTATAAAATCCTTTATTTTCAATTGGAAACAGACTGCCTGCCTTGCTTGGATTACTTTTGAATACTTAGTAATTCTGTACAATTATATATTTTTTATTATTCCTTTTTTTTTTTTTACTTTAGTTGAGTTTAAGTTTGCTACTTCTACTACTGTTGTCTGATCTGATTAATACACAGTGATTAATAGAGATATATGGACTGAAAACGTCCACACAGAGAAGTTTCTTACACTGTTTTGTTTTTGGACCCACTATACTTGTTCAGTGGGTTGTTTTGAGACTTTGGGGATACCACGTAGATTACTTGTTTTTTTTTTTACTTGTTTAATACTTACATGTTTCACTGACTACTGCTGCCAGGTTTCCCTGGGAAAAAAATTACCAAGCAACATTTGCCACTTCAGCAGGCTGCTGAAGTGCATGAGCTGTAGATGAGTGACTGCTGTTGCCATGTGTTTCCTCTGATGCAGCCCATGCAGCACCAAGGATCAGTGGTTACACACTGAAAGAGCAGAGAATACCCATCTGCCAAGCCAGACTGAAATACTTGTGCTTAAGGAGGTTTTGCCTGTCAAAAGTAAGTCTGCTTCTTCTGAAATTCCTACCAGAAAGAAGTTGGACATATGTCTTCTTCTTCTGTCTCAGTTACTTTGGACAGCAGTGACTTATTAGGCTTACCTCAGGGTTTGGTTCAGGCTCTTGACCCTTCAAGTTCTGGTGTTATTGGTAAAGAAAAAAGTGATTCTTTAATTTCTGAGTAAGTTCAAGATTTTGTGTTTTTTGTATTTCTAAGTCTTTTTTATTATTAAACAATTTCTTTATTAAATTATCACTTATGACATAGGCAGTCATGCATTTATACAAATGAAAACAAACCTTATTGACATAATTTTAGTTGCAAACATTATACATCACTTATAATCTATCCAGTCACTTTCAGTCAAACATTACATAGCTCTTTCAAATCCTGCCTTCTTTTAAATCTCATTCATCTGCATGTATTTTTCCCACAATTTCCATTTTTTCTGTGTAATTTGCTCATCACCTTTTCTAAAGATCTCATTTCCAGTTGTTTTATTTTTGTTGCTATATTCACTACTTCTAGTAAAGTTTGTTTAGACTTTGATTTCCATTTCCTAGTAATTCATTTTTGACAGCCACTTTAATTAGACTCAGCAAGGCCTTACTATGTCTAGGCAATTTCAATTCTGTATCATAGCTCGAAAAATAAGTTTCTTAATCATGCCAATTTGCTCACCCAGTATTTATGATAGTGGTCTACAGGAATTTTTTAAAGGCTGCCAAATCATTACACTCCCAGAAAATAGGTTCCCAATTAACTTTCTTCCTGATCGCACTTCCAACATTTGCTATCTACCTGAGTAAAAATTCTTTGGAGTTTACTTAGGGTATAAAAATACCATTTAAATACTTCCAACCAAGATCCTAACTCTTCTAGACTTTGTTGTATGTTTAGACGACATACATATATTCCCCAATTTTTTTCTTTGTGAATTGTATATCTAATCTCTCTTCCCAATCATATCTAATCTCCTCAGATTGATTCTTATAGTTATCCTGCAATGTTTTACATTCTGTACTAATTATTCCTTTTTAACATCAGCAGATTTTACTAAAAAAATCTACCAGTGCTGGTCTTTTGCTTAGGATCCCCCTATTTCTTTTGTTTGCGTATACTCCGATATCAGTCCTTGATAGGGAAGGCAATCTGTAGCCTGCAGTCAAAATAAATTCTTGGCTTCTTCCCATTCTATTACCTTTCTCTCTAATAATTTATTTCCAATACTTTGGTTCTTTTTCCAGTTTTCTCCAATACATTCCAGACCCTTCTTGCCTATTGTCTGTATCCATAATTGCAGTCATCCCTTTCGGCAGAATCTCCTTTTTCTATTCCTGTGTTGACTTAGTTCTTAGAATACTTTCTGCTACTTTGTGAATGTAATATTCTGTATGGTCATTCTTATTCTTCTTAAGGATCTGTATCTAAAATCCCAGTCTCTCCTTGTTTCTTGACCCCTCCCCCCATTTCATCATCATCCCTTTCCACTTTGAATTACAGATTTCTGCTTGTGCTATGCATAGGAGCCTTAACTGTGTAGCTCTGAAGTACCTCTGAAATTTAATCCCAGTTTGCCTTGTTCTATTGGAAGAATCATCTTATCCTACTTGACTCTTGCCATCTTCCCCTTCCATATAATGTCCTTTAGCTCTTTATTAATTGCTATCCATAACTTCTCCTCTGGTTGATAAAAATATGCCTGACCTGTGTATAAAACTAAGGGGACTGAAAACATTTTAACTGCTTGTATTTTACTATCCCTATCCATAAAACAGCTTCCAGTTTCTCAGTTTTTGTATTATCTTTTGTTTAGTTTCTTCCCACATATTTTTAGCTGCCACACCAGAATCCTTTTTAATTCTTACTCCTAAGTACTTAATTTGTCATGTCCTCATAAATATTGATATTGCTGAACCAATTCATGCCTGGGCACATCATTTACAGCTATTGCCTTTGTGTTAGCTTCATTCATTTTGTATCTTGAAAAGATCTGAAACTGTCTCAAAAGTGTTCCACAACACTGAAATGTCCTTTTCTGGTTTTATCAGGTATAAAGTAATATCATTTATAAATAGAGACAGCTTGTTTTGACTACCATGCCAGTTATATCCTTGAATTTCTGAGTCCCTTATTTTCTTTACCAGTGGTTGTAAATATAATGCAAATAAAGGGGAAAAAGGACATCCATTCCTCTGCCCAAAGAAATTATCAGAGAGGAACCCACCCACTTTGTCACCTCTGATCCATCATAAATCCTCCTAATCAACCTTATTATTGTTTTCAGGGGAATGAAAATACTTCCATTGCCCTGCTCATAAAGTCCCAGCTTACTCTGTCAAACGCTTTCAGTACATCAAGACCCACCAACAACAGAGTCATTTTCTTACATTCTGCTTCCCTCTGGATCATCAGTGTTCTGTTAATGTTGTCAAATGTTTGTCTGTTCTCCACAAAACCACACTTATCCATGTCTAGCAATTTTGGTATCACTTTTGCCATTCTTTTAGCCATTATAGACAACACTTTACAGTCATGGTTTAGGATTGAAATGGGTCTGTATGAAGCTGGATCTTATGGGTTGTTACCATCTTTAGGTATTACAGCCACTACCACTTTCTTCCAGGATGTTTGTGCTTTTTCTTCTGTTAAAATACTCTTAAAATAAACCTTACAGGAGTACCATCTATTCCTGGGGACTTTCCTGTGGATTGGTCATACATCATTTTTATGTCATCTCCTTCTATCCTAATTGAGCTTCATCTAACACTAACCTTAGCATATTTAATTATTTCATAAATATTTCCTTTTGTACCTTTTCTTGATTTCCATATTTCTCTGCTTTATACATACTTAATAATAAAATTTTAAAAATATGTCTAGTACCTCTACAGCATCTCTTTTTATCTTCCTTGTTATAGGCTCTCCAAGTTAGATGACAACCCTTTCTACTTTTTGTTGCCTGACTCATGCTAAAAGTTTATGTGCTGTGGAGTTATCAAAAAACAGTTGCTTAGCAGCAACCTTTCTAAACTCATGCATATTATCGAGGTAATGGCTTAGTCTGATGTTGTCAGTTTTCATTTTTTTCCTCATCAAGTGGGTTTGGATCTGACTCTTGGATCCAACTCGGACGCTTTTTACAGCTCGTGGATACTGAAAACTCTTGAGCTTCCCCCTTACCCATAATGCCATACCTCAGATCTCATTTGCTGCCTTCACGAATAGACATCGTCACTGTTAGCTGTCGAGCTTTATACTCGGTTTGTGAGTAAAGCAGTATATATATATATATATATATATATATATATATATATATATATATATAAGATCGCAGATATACCCCAGGGATTACCTCAGTGTCACTGCTCGACAGAGGCACAGCAAAATAATGGGTATAGTTCCCCATACTAAAGGGGTGGCGTAAGCCACAAAACGATGGGCTAGGCTTGTAAATGCCCTCGGGCAGATAGCCTAGTATGAACTTATGAACCTTATGAACCTTATATGCGTGTGTGTGTGTGTGTGTGTATATATACATATATATATATATATATATATATATATATATATATATATATATATATGGGATCACTACGAAATACCGTACACCCAAAATCCCGACACTTAAAACACCAAGACCAGATGACCGAAACCCTGCATTACTGAAAGACCAGAAGCATGAAATGCACAACCCCGATGTTAAGGGATTTTGCGTCAGCGCTTCTGGTGTTGTGATTCAGGTAAATATGTGTGTGTAAGTGTGTTTGTGAGGGGGGTGTAGTGTGTGTTGTGACTGTGGTGTGTGTGTGTGAGGGACTGTAATGTGTGGGTGTGAGTTTGCCTTGTGTGCCTGTTTGTGCGATTTCGTAGTTAGAATAATAAAGTAGGGGGGATGTGGTGGGCGCAGGGGGGCTTGCCCCCTATGTCTAGTGTAGGATGCATTGTTTGGTTGTGGGGGGAAGGTGTGTGTGTGTGTGTGTGTGTGTGATGTTTGGTTGTGTAACTTTCGCCATTTTGAATTTCGCAGTTTTAAATATTTGGTATTGTGGGGTTTCGGGCATGTGGTCTCGGTGTTTTAAGCATCGGGATTTTGCGCATTCGGTATTTAGTAGTGATTCCATATATAAAGTAGTCTTTTTTTGTATTATATTCCTTTCTTATCCTTTCTATACTTGTCTGTGTAATTTAGCATTACCATTGTTGGTACTCTTTTTTTTTTTTCAATTTATACCCTTGTGGTAGCTTGTTCAGTTACCATCATTGGTAACGTTTCACTGTTTTTCTTTCCTTCTTTTCCATTTCGATAAAAAAAAAAAAATTCCTTTTTTTTTTTTTTTTTTAGTTTTATTAGTTTTTCAGACATTCTTCTGAAAATGACTACACTGTCTGGTTTTAAGAAATGTAAGGCCTGTGGCCACAAAATTACTGTCAGACACAGATGACTGTTGTGTGTACTGTTTAGGCCCAGCTTATTTAAAACAGTCCTGTGACATATGTAAGGCCTTTAACCTGTGAGTCTTAGTAGACCATAAAAATAAACTTATTTTGAAAGGTTTGCTCCCTGCGACCTTTCCTGAGACTGTGTCTGTGGCTCAACTCTTCCCCCAAGAAAATAGAGAATAGAGGCCAAATAGCATTCTTCAGACCCTTCCAGAACCTCTACGCTCTGTTCATATCCTACTACAGAACCACCTTTTAAGGTATCCAAAAATGATCAGATCTGATTTTGTCAGATCCAAAGTCTAAACCATTGGATCCAACAGCTTCTGATACCAGATCTGTATCATCGGATCTGACACACTGAGCTGAAGAAGCTTCCTCTAACCCAATATATGTTGTCTCTGGATCCAGTAACTTCCCATCTTCCATCGCCTTTCCTAGAGAGACTTCACCATTCCAGGACCCCTTACCTCTTGTTCTCTTTCTTCCAGGAGTCTGACAGAAGCAGATGTGAATAGAATGATGGGAGTTCTTCTGGCTCCAACCCCATAGGTACTAGTACTGCTGTGCCTATTTTTGGCTCTTTTTCTGCTCTCTCCTTTGGTTTCAGAGCACTTGGGTCTGAGATTTCTGGAGCCATCCATGTCAGTTCCAAAGATAATTGTATCTTCCACTCTGATACTTCTGTACATGGACCTGCTCCGAGCGTGTTGGAGCCGGATGACTCTCGGAACCATAGCTTCATTGCCAGATACGAGGTGTTGGAGTCAACTCTGAAGTCATTGGAGCTGTCTCTGCCCCTCAGAGCCTCAGCATTGAACAGCTTGACTCCAACCTCTGTCTTGAGTAGGCTGCCTTTGAGTCAGATGGAGCTGACAGTCCAGAAGTATGTGTTCTTGGAACCATCAGCCTCTTTCTTTCTTGGGCATTCTGCTTTTGAGGTAGTGGAGGGAGTTTTCTCTGCTTCTAGAGGAAGGATGATCCTCCCACCTTGGATCCTTCTTCCCAAATCTATCTGTCTTCATGTCTTGGGCCTCAACATTCTACTCTACATGGACAGCCAGTCCAAAGTCCTGGGTGTACTCATATCTGTCTGATACTTCTTCGGAGCACCCCACCGATGAAGTCCATAAGAAGAGAAAGTGCAATAGGAGGCACTTAGAGTCCCCTCAAGAGTTGGTCATGGAAGATACTGATTTTGATGAGGGAAAAAGGTCCCCAAGATCACCAACTGATGATGTTCTCTTTGGAGACATCATGGAGATCCTCAAGAAAAGAGGTGGCTGGTCTACTGACAACTCTTCCCAGGAGGAATCTGTATTCCTGAAAGCCTTTGGAGCTTGACTCATCTATTTCCTGGTTAACCCTGCCTGCTGATGAGCTCATTCATTTGATCTCTTGGTAGGCATGGAAGGAACGCAATTCTATTTAACCGAGCCCTAAGAGACCAGTCAGGATCCTGGTACCACCAAAGAGTAAGGAATTTTGGAGTAAAGGAGTATCAGTAGATGCCATGGTCATAGCAGAGGCCACAAAAAAGGAACTCCCAGAACAACGTTCCACTGTTCATCCCCCTAACAGGGAGTTTAGGGTGTTGGGCAGATTCAGGAAGAGTGTATATACTTCAGCGACTTTTGGACTTGGGTCACTGAATTATCTGACACACTTCACCAAACCTCTGAGAGATTGATTAAAGAACTCTCCAAATGATTCTCCTGGACCATTACTCCTGAGGCAGAGACTTCTATTGCCTCACATTTGGCTACCCTATAGTCCATTTCAAATTCATCCAAGAGGCTCATTTCACTTGCAGCTGAAGGTACCTCAAGGGTGGTGGGTTCAGGCATTTCCAGTGGGGAACATTCCTGGATGTGCCAGTGTGATTTCTCTGAGCTCTTCAAGTCTGCTTTCGTCAATGCTGTCTTTGACAGGAGTTCTTTGTTTGGCCCGAAGGGTAAAGACACACTATGTGTGATCAGGATAGTAAGACCCTGTCTGCAGTGGGCATATGTTTTTCATTTCCTCTAAGAACCTTCTCTCGGAATCAGTGAGGTGGTTTAAAAATGTGGTTCAGAAAGTCTCAGGGTCCTTTCCATGATTCATGTGGAGATAGCTCCCCCAGGGGCAGAGGGGGGGGGACTCTAATGGAAGACTCCACCCACACGGAAGTGGAGGCCTGTGGAATTAAGGATCTAGGGACACTTTCTCTGACGGATCCTACCAGCGGTGCTGAAAGGAGGCCTGATCCTTCATCTCTGGAGGCAGTTAAGGGTCATCTCTCCCTGCACCAGAGAGCCTGACTAGAGATTACAAAAGATACATGGGTGCAGAGGATTATTTCTAGAGATTATATAATACCCCTCTTAATGATAAACAAAATTGTCAATGTTCCACTGAGTCAAAGGAGAGAAGCAGCACAAGAAATAAAAAGCGCCTAGGAAAGAGAGTCATCCAGGAGTTCCCCCCAAACCAGAAAGAATCCGGAACCTACTCAAGATTCTTTTTAGTGTCAAAGGAAACAGGGGACTGGAGAATATTTTTAGATCTCAACATTCTGAACACAGTTCAATACAGGAAGGTCCAGATGGTCACGGTTCAGTCCATTTTGCCTTTCCTGCCCCAGGATGACTGGATGTGCTCAGTAGATCTTTAGGATGCACACTTTCACATAAAAATGAATAGATGATCCAGAAGATACCTACTCTTCCGGCTGAGAGCCAGTCATTACTAATTCACAGTTTTGCCCTTTGGTCTCACCACAGCCCATAGGGTGCTCACCAAATACATGGCAGTAGCAGCAACCCACTTGAGACTGCAGGAATTCCAGGTATTTCCTTGCTTGGACAACTGGCTCATAACCGCTGCAACCAGGCATCTCCTAACAGAAACATGAGATTATGTACTCCATCTGTGCTCCCATCTCAGAATTACCATTAATCACAAGAAATCCCAGCTAGAATCATCTCAGGTATTAAAGTTCATAGGAGCTTGGTTCAATAAGGTATGAGTGACAGCCCACCTTCCCTTACCAAAGGTAGAGACTATTTGATTTCAAGTCAAAAAGATAATTCAGACTTTTTCACTGTCAGCTCAATTGATTCTCCAAGCTTTAGAGTCAATGTCTGCTGTGATAGTTTTGGTTCTGCTAGGAAGATATCATATGAGAATTTTTCAATGGACCCTAGTGACTCAGTGGTCTATTCAACACCAGCCTTTGTCCAGCCAGATCAGAATAACTCAGATCAGATTTTTTAAGGCCCAAGGCTGTAGTGACTACAGATACTTCCCAAATTGGGTGGGGAGGGGCACTTGAGAAAGACAGTCCACGGCACATGGTCACTGAAGAGGCCAACACACATATCAGTGTCCTAGAAATGAGAGCAATTATGCTAGAATTGCAGGCCTTACAAGACTTTCTCCCTTCAGGGACCATTTCAGTTCAGGCGGACAATATATCAGTGGCCTACTACATTAACAAACATGGAGGAACCAGATCGTAGCCCTTGTGTCGAGAAGCTATGAGTTTGTGGCCATGGGTGATGTCATCCAGTCGATTTCTGATAGCAGTGCACATTCTGGGGAAATACAGCATGATAGCAGACAGGTTGAGCAGGTCTGTTTTATTGCCTCATGAGTGATCTGTCAACATGAGAGTTGCAGAAAAGATATTCTGCCATTGGGGCCAACCTTGCTGCAATCTCTTTTTTATCTCCCCTCAGCAACAAGTGCAGCAGGTTCTTTGCCCTGATCCCCCCCAACCAGGAGAATCACAGAGAGATGCTGTCTTCCATGATTGGCCCCCTGGTCTCCTGTATGCTTACCCCCAAACCCCTCTAATCCCCAAGTTTCTCCAGAAAGCATATTGACTGAAGAGCACAGCCATCCTCATTGCCCCTTATTGGCCTTGTCAGATTAGGTTCCCCTTTCTTTGGCCTTATCTAGTTCGCCCTCCATGGATTCTGGATCCAATTTCAAACCTCCTGTCTCACCTGACAGACATAATTCACCTGCACATCTTATGCCTAAAGTTTACCGCATAGTTTATCCACTTCTATTGATAGCTAGACAACTCAAGCTCTCCCCCACTGCCCATCACATTCTTTTGTCTTCCTCTAGGAAAATTTACAGAAGTAAATGGGAAAGTTTTTTTGGGCACAACAGAAAGAAACTGACCCTTTTTTAGCACCAGTACCTAAAGTTCTTGAGTTTTTTAATTTTTAATGAGGGGGCTATCTCCTTGACTATTAAAGTATAACTAGCTGCCATTTCTAATTTTCATATAGCAATAAACAGTTCCACCTTAGTTTCTTCAAAACTTTGTAAGCCTTTTTCTTCTGAGACCCCATTTTAAAGATCTAACCCCACCATGGGATTTGAATTTAGTTTTACAAGCTTTAACTCGATCTCCATTTGATCCATCAAGAAAGTGTGAACTCAAATTTTTAACCTGGAAAACTATCTTTTTAGTAGCCATAACCTCTGCTAGAAGAGTCTCAGAACTTTAAACCTTATATTCTAAACCTCCTCATTTATTTTTTTATAAAGATAGGGTATCGTTACGAATCAACCCATCCTTCCTTCCTAAGGTGATGTCAGAATCCAACATCAATCTATCAGTCTTCCATTTTTCTTTCCAGATTTCTCAAACAAAGGGGAATACATGTTACACTTATTGGATGTTCACAGACAGTTATGTTACCATTTGCATAGATTAGGAAAATTCAGAAAAGCAAATCAATTATTTGTCACATTTTCAGAATTAAAATTGGGCAAGCTAGTTAACAAAGTAACTTTAGCCAAGTGGCTAAGTGGTTGCATTTCCTTTGTCTAAAACAAATTTGGTTTATCTTTTTCCAAAACCTTTGAGAGATCATTCAACCCGGTCCATGGCGACTTCATCAGTATTTTTATCCAGATCTTCCATGGACGATATTTGTGCTGCTGCAACTTGGGCTAATCCTCATACTTTTATTACTTATTACAAGTTGGATCTGGTCTCTAGGGGAAGAGCAGCCTTCAGCCCAACAGTGCTCCGGAATATCCTTCCTTGAGTCCAGCCGGGATTCAGGTTGCAAGAGACTCTGTCCCACTTGTTGAGGAATGAATGAAAATTGACAACTTCAGATAAAGAAGTTATGTACTCACCATAATGTTCTATCTGTGTTTTTCATTTTCATTCTTCTTCAACGCCCCTCCCTCCAACCTCCTACAATTTTGTTTGTGACTTCTGGAAGAATAAGAAGATACTAAGGGAACCAGTGTTACTGCTTTTGAACTCCAGATATTGGTTTGTCATACAATTGTTGTTCATTAGTTCTTAATTAGCAAAAAGGTCAGCAAACAAGATCTGTCGTATGGAGGGGGACTAGAGTTTTCAGTATCCAGGAGCTATAAAAAGTGTCTGAGTCGGATCTGAGCACACTTGTTGAGGAAGAATAAAAATGGGCACCGTAGATGAAGTGTTATAGAGAGTGCATAACTTCTTTTTTTTATGTTTTGCATTTTGCAATTGCTCTTCTTCTTGTTCTTTGAGATTTCCCGTATTCTGAAATACTTCAACCTTTGTTAGTCTCACTAAATTATTTTTTTACTTCTTAACTATCTCTCTCTTTCTTTCATTTCCACCCTATTTTTAAACTTCACTTTAATTTTATCCCACTTCCTAGCTATATTTTCAGAAGAAATTTCTATGTTCTCTAATAACTCCTAAATAATTTCCACTACCCATTCCTTAAATTCCTCTGTTTTCAACAGATATGTGGGAAAACGCCAGTGTCTCATTTTTATTTTAGTTATTATTGGCATGGGATCTAAAATAGTTATTGGATATGGATCAAAGCTTTCAATTAAATGCACATGTTCCTGTGAAATATATTTTCTGTCTAGTCAAGACCAGTTTTTGTACCTTGGGGAATAATATGTAAACTCACTCTGAACTCCTACTACTGAATTCACATCTTCCATGCCAAATATTTTCATAAATTTCTTCAAAAATCTACCCTCTTTTGTTATATTTTCCCTTCTGGGCCCCCCAGATACATCTTTACTACTGCAAATCAAATTCTAGTCCCCACCTAAAAGTAATATTCTCCTGCTGAAAGCTGAATAATTCTCCCAGAATTTTCTTAAGCTCCATTATAGCAGTTTTAGGTGGAATATAAATACATGCCAGTGTAATCCTCCTCCCTTGCCAGTAGTCCATTAGTACTTCAAATCTACTATTATTATCTTTTTTTATCTTCTTCTATAATTATTGGAGCTCCTCTTGCAATTAATATAAGTACTGCTCTTTTCCTTTGTCCCAGGTATTCTGCTGAATAACCATCCTGAAAACCTTTCTTTATCAAATTTACATGTTAATTTATTTCCAGATATGTCTCCTGTAGCATAGCTGTTTGCACTCCCCATTTTTTAATATAGTTCACTACTCTTTCTTTTTTATATATATCTGTGAGACCATTTACAGTTGAAGATAATATAGAAAGCATAGTTATGTTAAAAAAGTTATTATTCCCACCTTTTATGTGTAACAGCTTTTTTAAGCGTCTATTTCTAGCTTTTGTGTTACATACATACACAGATGTTTAGCAGGTTTATCTTTTATACAGTTGTTTCTTATCATATCCATTTGAGCCTATGCCACACATCTTACAAAGCTTTTTGTGTTATTGAAAGTCCTCAAACAAAAACAAGACACACTCCTAAAGCATATTAACACTAAAATACAAAACTATGTACATCTTCAAATATTGAAGTTTTACCCTCCTAATAGAAATAATTTCCCAGACTGATAGCCACACTTACAGACTTGGGTTACACATGCTAAGATTCATGGTACAAGTGCCTGTGCTTCTACTAAGTGCTGTTTGGTTTTGTTTTATCTTGATTACTTTCCCAAACTTGGAAGAAACACTTGAATGCTTTCAGAAAACATTATCTCTTAACCATTGTAAAAAATAAGTATTCTGTTTTTATTGCTGTTTATCAGATTGTCCCCATGGAGACACAGGAACCAGATACAGAGTTACTTCATTTAATTGCTTGGCAGTGTTCTTTTTTATTTATTTGCTTTCTCTTAAAACCTGTTACTAGATGAAGCCAAGGGCCTTAATCCAGTCATTCCCCTATGCAAGAGGGAAAAAATGCACATCAGTTTTTCCTGCTGTTTTAGCCAGACTTTTCTTCTTTTTTTTACATTGCAATGCCTACATTTCTTTAAACTGAACAAGGAAAAAGAAAGAAAGAGAAGAAGGGAGAAAACAAAACAAAACCCAGGGGCAGCTTTTTACATTGGTATCACCATTACACTGAAAAATAACTGGGAAAAGTTTAATTTATAGCATGCAGGTTATGCCATTCATTATAAAAATACTACTATTAAGAACAAAATTTGGTTTTACTTATAGTTAACTCTTTCCTTCCTTTCCCCCTCCTAAATGTTCTTCCAAACATTAATGACATAAAGAAGGGCATATGCTTTAGAGTTAAAACAAAGTAGAAAATAGTCCAGTATTTCCAGGATTTCTTGTTTGTTCTGTCATGTGTTCCAAATATAATTAATGCTTTATAATCCCACATTTATTTGTCATTTTCCAAGTTGCTAGTTTTATTCCTGTTGATCTCCATCTCCCAAATCCAGTCTCTGCTTCTTTTCCAATGTATTAATGGTTCTTCTAGGGAATTCTTGTGTTTTTTTCTATCTCTCAAGCATTTTTCATTGAACCATTGGAACATTTTTCATGGGCACAGTCTCTCTGTGATCTTTATTACCAGGAGAACAAGAAGCAGAATCTCTTTCTGTTTCATAACTCACTTTTTGTTGGACAAACTTTTGTAGTTCCTCCTTAGTATGCACTGCATCAGAAAATGGTTTTGTCTGTCCAGGAAAGAATATTCTGAAAATAGCTGGATACAGCAGCATGAATATAATGCGTGCTTCTCAACATGCACTGATTAGTGGAATACATTTACTCCACTTCTTCCTGGTGTATAGAGAGTAATCATTTTCCACAAACACTCTGTCTCCCACTTTTACTGCTTCGTCCTTCTGCCGCAGTTTTGTCAGAATCAAATCCTTCTGCTGGTAGTGTCTTTACTATTAAAGGTGTAGGTTGCTTTCTCATGGCCATGTTTGGAACATACACATGATGTGCCCTTTCAGTTAACAACTCCTGCTGTGAAATACCAGTCCTGTTGCTTATTTGTGCTTTCATAAAATGAATGCAGTCTGTTCCTTCCAGCTTTTCTGGCACAGCAGAAAATCAGGGTTTCCCTATGTGCTTTGTCCTGTAATTCTGTTATTTTTATGAAATATCTCTTCTTGAGCAGTCTCATATTCAGCCAGCTGTTTCTTCATTTTGACCTCTAATTTCTGCAGTTTTATGACCTCACCTGAATATCTGTTTAAAGCTTTTTTTCCATTTTCCAGCCTTTTGTTATTTGAGTTGATATACTCCATCAGTGTTTCATTTATTTTAATAAGATCTGAGTACATTTGAGTTACTTTTTCCTCTCGGTTACTGGAGGTCATGTATTGCACCAAAGTTGGAGCTTTCACTGTTTTTTTGCTGAAGAGCTGCAAAATTTTCCCAGTCACTGTTTTTTCCTCACCTTTTGTGATTAATTTTCTTTCAGGCTCTTTGAATTTCTTTTTTTGCTGGCATTCAGGCAGTGCACTTACTAGTCATTTACTGAAATTTACTAAAGAGTATGAGTTTGCTGGCTCTCTCTTCAACGTTTTGTTTTCATACTGAGAGAGCTGAAATTAAGCTGTTACACAATGTGCATCCATCTTGGAAGTCTGTCTCAGCCTATTACATAACCTCAACTGCCAGTTTCAACCATGCCTAACTTGCGCTTTGCTGAGTTAACAGGCAAAACAGCCTGACATGGAGAAATCAAAAATGACTTGAACTTTAGGAAGATAGCTTTCTCAGTGTTTGGAAAATATTACATCATTATCCAGTGCTGCGTTTTGGAGTCTAAAAATGTTATCATTCAGCCTTTGGAATGGGGTGGTTGCTCTGTGGAGGCCAAAAAGCAGGACTTTGTAATAGAAGAGTCCATCTGGTGTGGATATGACATTTTTCCTTAGCTTCTGGGGATGATATAGTATACAAATCATCTTTGGTTAGGTCTAAAGTAGAATACTGGTCTTGTCCATTTTTTCAAGCATTTTGTCTTGATGAATATGAGATATGAATCAAGTGTAGATATGCTATTTAATTTTATGAATTTGTTGCAAAACCTTATGGACCCATAAAGCTTTGAAGACCAGTAAAACACAGCTGTTCTCATCTTATGACCCCCTTGTTTGAGCATTTTCTGTGTTTTTTCTTAACTGCTTGGCATTGGGATTCTAGTACTAAGTATGGTTTCATATTTACTTTCCCACCACGTGTGCTTTCTGTATTGTCCTGCATAGTAGTAGTTCTGCCAGACAACCCTGAAAGTATGTCTTTAATCCTGAGTACACATTCCTTTACTTGTTTCTGAGAGATTTATGTCTTGTCTGTTCTGACTTCAGGATATGTTGTGAGACTTAACTTCCTATCTGAACATGCTTGCTATAGAATCTTAAATTTTCCTCCAAGATTTTAGAGCATTTATGTGGTGTAACTGTTCTGTTTTCCTTTTTCTTAGTTGTTTCACCCCATAATTCACTTCACTTTTTCTACAGCTGCAAAAGGCCCTTATCACTTCTCAGTAAAGTTGTTTTCAGCTATGTATATTAGCATAAGTACTTTATCCCCTGGTTTGAGTACTCCAGGTTGAATACTTTTGTGACATTCTATCTGTTGTGTCTTTCGTGCTCTGTTCATGTGTCATTTTAATGCAGGTGTTATAGTTCCTACCCTGACCGTCATATCTCGTAATAACTGGGAAGTAACAGAAAGTAAATCCAGGATGTTTACAAAAGTTCAGTTCAATGTAGCCTTTTTTTAGTTAACACAATTCCAGTATTCTTTCATAGTCGATTAGATAGTTTTTTAAAAGCTGACCAAGAAATAAATAATACTTGCAGATATGAGACTTTTTCTTTTTACACACTTTGTCATATATGCATGCATGCATGCAAGATTAATGCCATCAGATTCTCATGTGCAGGGCAAGTGCTGCTTTCCCTTTTCTTTGTTTCATGAATACCTTCCAAATTGCCTTCATCCTTTGCAGGCAGCTCCCAAGAGTCTCTTCTTTACAACCATACCTGCCAGTCTCTTAGCAGAAGAAATCTGGACAAGGCCTAAAATAATGGGTGTTAAAGGCCCAAAAATAGGGGCACATTTTAAATATTGCTCTTATAAACTTAAAAAATTGCAAGAATTACAGGATTTTTGTTACTATACATTGCCTAAAGTATATGAAGTCTGAAACGCAAATATAAATCATTGTTTAGTGACTTCAGTCCAACCACAAATTTTATGAGGAATAAACCAAAAATATGAGACAAAATCTGCAAAAATCTGGACAGTTGAGAGGTGTGTTGTCAACCTTCTCTCTAGGTGCATAAATCAAGAATCTAAATCCCTCAAGAAGGGAGATTCAGGCTCTACTAGATTGGGGAAGCATGATTTCAGTTGTTTGGTGTCTCATGGTGTATAAACATAAAATTAGAAACAATGAAAAACGGAGGTAATGTGCATTTGTGCAGACAAAAAATATATAATCTGATGTTGTCAGTTTTCATTCTGTCCTCAACTGATAGGTTCAGATCCAATCACTCGGATCCGACTCGGCCGTTGCTAAAGCTCAAGGCAACCAAAAACTCTCAAGCTTCTACCTTACCCATAATGCACCAACTCAGTTACCTCAGATCTTGTTTGATGCTTCAGGCAAAAGACGTGGTCTTCCATCTCCCTTGAGCGTTCTTCAGATAAGTGTTATAGTCTTGTATTCCTTACTTAAAAACTTTGTCTATTACTATCCCTTACCCTTGTTTATAAATGTTTTGTTATTTCTTGCAGTTTCTAACACTTTTTCCATCTGTCCTACATTTTTTGTACCACTTAGATACTATTGTTAGTATATTTTTCCCCTCGGTGACACTGTTGTAGCTTATTTATCACTGTTGGTATTTCCATCCCTTTTCTCTTTTTCAGTTATTTCCCTATTTTAAAAAAAAAACTTTTCTTCGTTGTTTTCTTGTAGTGTTAAAATGTTATTTTGTTGGTGATGGCAGATAAACTGGCAGGATATAAAAAATGTTCAAAGTATGTGCACTGCCACTTTCCGATGCCTACACACTATGTGTTTATTGTTTAGTTCCTCTCCATTTACAAGGGTACTGCTCTATATGTCATGGTTTAAAATCCTTGCACGTTAGTAGAACACAAAAATAAGCTGATGTTGTAAGGTCTTCTTCCTTCTTCATTTGAAGAGGCTGTATCGGAGGGTCCTTCCTCTAAGACTAAAATGATAAAAACTAAAAAAACTCTTCTCTGAAGCCATCTTCCTCCTCCTCACCTTTGGACTCCTCAAAAAAAGATGTCTCATAAGGACCCAGTCTCAACCTTGGATCCAAAAAAGGCAAAAATTCAAGATCCTGTTAAGGAAAGAGTATGGCATCTGATGCCTCCTAAGTTGGATCTAATGAAGACAAAACTCTCTGATCCAACATTGTTGGATCCAATGCAGTCCGACCCTGACATTCAGACTGCCAAGTTACTTCCCAGAACAAGGTACTTTCCATCTCTGGATCCAGTCATTGACAGAGTACCTTCCTCATTCCTAGACTTATGTCTCCATCCATGTACTCTACTTGTACTTCCAGAAGCCTTGCAGAAGAAGATGTGGAGAGACTGGTGAAGAAGATTCTCTTGGTGCAGAGCCATATTGGTGTTCCTTCGGCTCCTACCCCTCTGGGTCAGGAAATATGTGTGTCTACTACTCCCCCCTTTCCATATTCCTCCTCTGACTCTTGTTGCTTCAGGGTTTGTGGATCTGAGTCTTCTTGATCAAGCTGGCTTGGATTTGAGGTTAACTTTATCCTCAGATCCAAGATTTTCTCTGACGGCTGCACTTCACTCAGACCCAGAGAGTTCCTGGAGCCATAGTCTGCTTTTCGGATCTGAGGTGTTGCATTTGACTCAGAAGCTTTTGGAGACATCTCTGCACCTTGGAGCCTCAGCACTGGACAGCTTGGCAACTGCCTCCACCTCTGAGGTTTTGCCCTCAGAGCATGGATGCTTACAATTCAGAAGCTTGTCTTCTCGGATCCAACATACTCTCTCTCTCTCTCTCTCTCTCTCTCCAAGCCACTTTGCCTTCAAGGCTGCAAAAAGCATATTTTCTGCATCAACAGTTCTGACAGATCCATCCCCCTCAGATCCTAACTCTTCTACCATGATGTCTGAGTGATCAGAGCCTCACCCTCTCCTTCCACAGGGACAGCCAACACCAAAATCCTAGGATCCCTCCCAGGAAAATGTAATCTCCTCTTCTGATACCTCCCCAGAGCACCCCACTGAGGAGGTCCCTATGAAGAGGACATGCAAGAGGAAACACTTAGACTCCCTGGGAGAATGCATCACAGAAGAGGCAGATTTCAATGAAGGCGAAAGGTTACCACAATGCCCTCATGAAGATGTCTCCTTTGGAGACATCCTAGAAATCCTTAAAAGATAGGTGGTTGGACATCCAGCAACCCTACATCTGATGAATCTGTTCTCCTGGAGGCTTTTGGTACTAGACTGTCTAACTAATTGGTGACTTTGCCCGCCAATGAGCTCATTGACTTGATCTCATGGTGGGAGAGGAAGGACCCGATAACATAGAGCCCATTCTATGCAGACTAGATAGGAAAATAGCACATCTGTGGATAGGCAGTTTTGGGGAAAGGGGGTTCCTGTTGATGCTATGACCATTGCAGCAGCCACCAAGAAGGAAGTAGCTGAGGAAGGTTCCACTATCCATCCCCCCAACAAGGAGTTGTGGGCGATGAACAGATTTGGGAAGCATGTCTGTGCTTCATTGACCTTTGCTTTGAGGTCTCTGAACTGTTTGGCACACTTTGGTAGGATACAGAGGTATTTGATCAGAGTTATCAAATACCCCCTTGGGTGCTGTTTCTAATAAAGTTCAGGCATCTGTTACTTACCAGCTGATGACCCTACAGTCCATATTCAATTCATCCATGAGGTTGATCTCACATGTGGTGAAAGGAACCTCAGTGGCAGCGGGTTCAGGCATTTCCATAAGGAGACTCTCCTGGATGCACCTCTGTGAGTTTGCAGAGCCTTTCAAGTCTTCTTTTGTCAATGCTCCTTTTGACGTAATGTCTTTATTCGGTTCCAAAGTAGAAGACTCTCTGTCTACGTGTGAAAAAGATGGAAAGACCTTGTCTGCCATTGGTGTCTATTTTTCGACTCCTCGACAAACCTTTTTCCAGGAATCAACGAGGTAGTCAAAAAATATAATTCAAGAAGTCTTGGGGTCCTTTTCAAGACACATGTGAAGGAAGTTCACCCAGAGACAGAGGAGGAAACTCTAATGAATGAAAATGCCTCTGTGGCAGAGATGGCCCACAGAAGCAGGATTCCAGAGAATCATTCTTTGACAAACCCTGCCAGCGCTCCTGAAAGGAGGCCAATTGTTCACCTCTGGAGACAGTCGGAGGGATGATTATCCCTGTACCAAACAGCCTGGCTATATGTAACAAAAGATACTTGGGTTCTGAAGATTATTTCCAGAGGCTGTATTATACCCTTTTTCCATTCACCTTCAATCTCAAGAAAAATTCCCACTGTTCCACCCAGTTAGAGGGAGCAAGCAGCAATTCAAACAGAAATGCTACTACAAAAAAAGAGTCATCGAAGAGGTCCCACCAGATTAGATAGTACCCGGAACTTACTAAAAGTTCTTTTTGATGCCCAAGAAAACGGGACTGGAGACCAGTTCTGGATCTCGCCAAACTAAACAAGACAGTTAGAAGAATTAGGTTTCAGATTGTCAGGTTCAGTCCATTTTCCCCTTTCTAGACAAGGACAACTGGATGTACTCTATTGACCTTCAGGATGCATACTATTAAATAAAGATGAATAGATGACCCCGAAGGCACATACACTTCCGACTGGGAGCCAGTCATTATCAATTCAGAGTACTGCCCTTTGGACTCACCTCAGCCCCCAGGGTGTTTACCAAGTGCATGGCAGTAGCAGCAGCTCATGTGAGACTGCAAGGATTCAGAGTGTTTCCATATCTAGATGACTGGCTCATTACAGCTCCGACCAGGCATCAATTCATATGTGCAAGAGACCAGGTTCATCAGACTTGCTCTCTTCTGAGGATAACCACAAACTACAACAAATGTGATCTGCAACCAACTCAGAGTTTAGAGTGTATAGGAGCAGTTCTCAATGCAAAAACAACCGTTGCTTCCCTTCCATTACTGAGAGATTATACTATAAGATTCCAAGTCAAAGACATAATTTGCAGCACCTCAATTTCAGCCTGCCTAATCCTTCAGGCTCTGGGATCAATGGCAGCAGCAATAACATTAGTATCACTTGTCTGGTTTTATATGAGAATTCTTCAGTAGATGTTCTTTATCAACTTATGTTTTACAAGAAAAAAATCACTCACATCTGCAAAGAGAGATCTCAAGTGGTGGATCCATTCAGACCAGGTTTTACAAGGTTGTCCATTCATTCCCCCTCAGCCCAAGGCCATAGTAACCATGGACACTTTCCATCTAGGTTTGGAGGGGGTCATTATCTGGGGAATACAGTGCTAGGCACCTGGTCCCCAAAGGAGCCTAATTTACATATAAATGTCCTAGGGATGAGAGCAGTGCTGTTAGTGTTGAAGGTATTTCAGAATGCTCTCCCTTTTGGGGACAGTTTCACTACAGTTGGATAACATGTCTGTCGTCTGGTATATCACCAAATAGGGAGGAACCAAATCCTACCCATTGTGTAAAGAAGTTCTCGGTGTGTGTCAGTGGGTGATGTCTTCCAACCACTTTCTTTTAGCAATGCATATTCCTGGGAAGTCCAGTGTTATAGCAGACAAATTGAGCAGGTGCATTCTTCTCCACCAAAAAGATTGCGAACACGATCTTCCGACATTGGGGCCAGCCTTGCTGCAATCTCTTCATGTCCCCCCTAAAGGACAAATGCAGCAGCTGATCCCCATGGGACGCTCTGTTTCACAATTGGCCCCCTAGTCTCCTTTATGTGTATCCTCTCACTCCATTAATAACCAGATTTCTTCAGAAAGATGCAAGGTTGATGAGCAAGGGCATCCTCATTGCCCTTTATTGTCCTCAGCAAATTTAGTTTCCCTTCCTTTGGCCTCAGCTGATTCAACCACCTTGGTTTCTGGATCCAACTGCAGACCTCCTGTCTCACCCAACAGGCATGATACATCCAGACATAGTAAATCTCAGGCTAGGTGCCTGGTTCCTTCAGTTCCATTAATAGCCAGACAACCTGTGCTCTCTTCTCCTTTCTGTCATATTCTTTTCTTCTCACATAAACCTTCCACCAGAAAACTATACTCCAGCAAATGAAAAAGATTTTTTTTGGCTGAAAAATGCAATATTGAACCTTTCACAGCCCCCATTCATAATATTTTGGAATTTCTAACACATCTTTTTGAAGAAGGAGCTAGTTCTTCTACTGTTAAAGTACAATTTGCAGCGGTTTCAAATGCTCATGTTGGAATAAATGGTTGTTCTGTAGCACCCTATAAGTTGAGCAAAGTGTTTTTGAAAGGCACTCAAAAGACCCCCCCTTTAAAGATCCCATTTCCCCTTGGGAGCTAAACCTTGTACTGCAGTCTCTTACATAGTCTCCATTTGAACCCTCAGCTACATGCAGACTCAAATATCTTTCATGGAAAACAATGTTCTTAGTAGCCATTACCTCTGCCAGAAGAATTTCAGAGATCCAAGCATTGTACTCAAAACCTCCATACTTGATTTTCCATAAAGCCAGAGTTACCTTACATACCAATCTGTCATTTCTTCCAAAGGTGGTGTCAGAATCCAATATAAATCAATCTATTAATTTGCCAGTATTCTTTCCCAAATTTTCTAACAAAGGAGAATACGTTACATTTACTAGATGTTTATAGACAGTTGCATTTTTACTTAGAACTAAAAACATCAGACATACTGACCAATTATTTGTTTCATATGCAGAGCCAACATTGGGTAAACCAGTTACCAAAGTTACTCTGTCTAGATGGATAACGAACTGCATTTCCTTTGTGTATAACAAATTGGGCATTGCTCTGATAAAACCTGTTCAAGACAATTCCACCACATCCATGGCAACTTCCTCAGTTTTTCAATCCAGAGTGTCCATGGATGATATATGTGCAGCAGCTACTTGGGCTACTCTCCATACATTTTTTTCTCATTACAAATTAGATCTGGTCTTCATAGGAAGGGTGTCTTTTGGTTCTGTGATGCTCAGGAATATCCTTCCTTGAGTCCACCATGGAATTTAGGTAGCTGGGGACTCTGCCCCATCAGTTGAGGACAAAATAAAAATTGATAACATCAGATAAAAAAGTTCTGTACTCACCATATCATTCCATCTGTGTTGTCCATTTTTGTTCTTCCTCACCTCCCCTCCCACCAAACACCATCCTTAAAGCTTCTGGAAGAATCAGTGTTTAGAGGACCTACATGTCCTTACTATTATTTACATAAACTGTACATATCACTTCTCCATGATGATTTCCATCTTTTACTTTCTACTAATGCAGCAAACAAGATCTGAGGTAATTGTTGTTGGTACATTGTGGGTAAGGGCTCATGAGTTTTTGGTTGCCACAAGCTTTAGCAACAGCTGAGTTGGATCTGAGGGATTGGATCTGAACTCATCATTTGAGGAAGAATAAAAATGGACAACACAGATGGAATGTTATGATGAGTACATAATGTCTTTTTTCCTTTACATATCTTGTGGCTGTAACTACTGATTTAACTCATGAAAAAATGTTAGGAAAGGATTTTCCCAATTTTCAAGCACTATGAAAAATTTGGGAGGTGAGAAATCCTTACCTGTGGTATGTCTGGATGGTACACTTGATAAAAAGAGGCAGATCAACAGCCTAATACAGCCATTCAGTATAAGAATGATGGGGTGAGAGCAAAGCAGTGATACTTTCATAAAAAAATCATATTCAAAATTAGGAGAAGGTGGTAATTAGATAATTAAAAAGGATCCTATTACCAGAAGCATGTCCCAATGACATAACAACGTAAACCTAAAACTATAAGAGATCTCAGTATAGAAAATGAAGATGAACTGTTAGAGATCTCTGAAATTAAAATATTTTCATAGTTTGTTACTAGGCTTGCAGTGCAGGGGAGCATTAAGGAACCTAGCCCAAATTCCCAGTTGCTGTCAAGCATTCTCTGGTAAAGTGGCTTGCTGTAGGACTCACAGTAGGCAAATGAGGCCTAAGGGAATCAAAACTTATACCACAGGAAAGTACAGTTGTGTAAAATCTTACCAAATAAAATCTTCACTGTTGTAGTATTCTTTACAATAGGGATCCCCTGCCAAGGGTACCTTGATGGCCAGTATACAAAAACAGGTTGTAATGGGTACACCGTACATCACATATATGCTCCCCACACATGGCATAGGGCATAAAGGTGACGTCCAGATATAACATCCTCAGAACTGAAAAGCCCCAGTAGGAAAGGCAGTCCAAAAATACCAGTAGGTAACAAGCAAATCCAGAAGGAAAAAGGACCGCGGGAGGATGGAGGGAGTGAATACTGTGACAGTGAAGAGAGGGACATCTACTGTTATGGTAAGATTTTACACAACTATACTACAGTGGATATAAAACGTTTACATACCCGTGTTAAAAATGCCAGTTTTTTGTGATATAAAAAAGTGAGACCACAATAAATAATTTCAAAACTTTTCCCACCTTTAATGTGACCTGTAACCTGTACAGTTTAATTGAAAAACAAACAAATCTGTTAGAGGAAAAAATATAAAAAATCAAAAATGTACAATAAGCTGGTTGCATAAATGTGCACACCCTTAAACTAATATTTTGTTGAAGCACCTTTTGATTTAATTATAGCATTCATTTTTCTTGGGCACACACCTGCCATCAATTATAGAGACTCTGATTAACCCCAAATAAAGTTCAGCTGTCCTAGTAGGATTTTCCTGACAGTTACTCAGTTGCCTGCTACAGCAAAAGCCATGGTTCGCAGAGAGCTTACAAAGCATCAAAGGGACCTCATTGTTGAAAGGTATCTGTCAGGAGAAGGGTACAAAAAAAAATTCCACAACATTGGATATACCATGGAACACAGTGAAGACAGTCATCAAAAAGTGGAGAAAATATGGGACAACAATGACGTTGCAAAGAACGGGACATCCCTCCAAAATTGATGAAAAGACAGGATGAAAACTAGTCATGGAGGCTGCCAAGAGACCTACAGCAACACTGAAGGAGCTGCAGGAATTTCTGGAAAATACTGGTTGTGTACTGCATGTGACAACAATCTCCCATATTCTCCATATATCTGGGCTGTGGGGTAGGGGTGCAAGATGGAAGCCTTTTCTTACACAGAAGAACATCCAGACCCAGATAAAATGTGCAAAACAATACATCAAGTCTCCCAAAAGCATGTGAGAAAATGTGTTATGGTCTAACGAGACCAAGGTTGAACTTTCTGGCCACAATTCCAAAAGGTACATTTGATGCAAAAACAACAGTTCACATCACCAAAAGAACACCATCCCCATGGTGAAGCATGGTGGTGGCAGTATCATGCTTTGGGGTTGCTTTTCTTCAGCTGGAACTGGGGCTTTAGTCAAGGTGGAGGGAATTTTGAACAGTTCCAAATACCATTCACTTTTGGCCCAAAATCTTCAGGCATCTGCTAGAAAGCTGAAGATGAAGAGGAATTTCACCTTTCAACATGACAATAAACCCAAGCATGCCTCTAAATCAACAAAAGAATGGCTTCACCAGAAGAAAATTAAAGTTTTGGAATGGTCCAACCAGAGCCCAGACCTAAATCCAATAGAAAATCAGTGGGGTGACCTGAAGAGGGCTATGCACAAGAGATGTCTTTGCAATCTGACAGATTTGGTGTGCTTTTACAAGGAAGAGTGGACAGATATTGCCAAGTCAAGATGTGCCATGCTGATAGACTCCTACCCAAGAAGACTGAAGGCTGTAATTAAATCAAAAGGTGCTTCAACAAAGTATTAGTTTAAGGGTGTGCACACTTATGCAACCAGGTTATTGTACTTTTTTATTTTTTATATTTTTTCCCCTAACAGATTTGTTTTTGTTTTTTTAATTGAATTGTGCTGGTTATAGGTCACATTAAAGGTAAGAAAAGTTTTGAAATGATTTATTGTGGTCTCATTTTTTTTTTAATATCACAAATACCTGGCATTTTAACAGGAGTGTGTAAACGTTTTATATCAACTGTATTTCCTTCCATATCACTGTTGCAGTATTCTTTACAATAGGGAGAGTGCAATAGCTCAGGAAGAAGAAAGGAGGGAGGAAGGGCCAACAACGTCCTCTAGGAAGCCACGGAGAATGGCCCTAGCATAACCAGCTCTGGCCCTAGAAATTACATCCAACTAATAGTGCTTGGTAAAGGTATGCACAGAAGTCCAGGTAGCTTCCTCAAGAACAAAATTAGTATCCATCCTCTTGAAAAAGCACCAGAAGAGGCCACAGCCCTAGTAGAATGAGCCTTAACAGAAGTAAGAAAGAAAGCTCTTCCCATGAAAAGAATAGCAAAAAGAAATGGCTTTAGATATCCAAGAAGAAATAGTTTGCTTGGAAACACCCAAACCTAAAGATCTAGGATGAAAAGAAAAAAAAAGCTGTTCAAATTTACAAAAAGCTTTGGGGTTATCCAAATAATGTCTGAGTTGTCTATGCAAATCAAAGGTGTGCAAAAGCTTCTCACTAGCAGACTGCAAGAAGGGAAAAAAGTGGGCACATGAATAGACTCATTAAGAGACAATTCATTAACCACCTTGGATTAATGCAAAGGGACACACTGTCCTTATGGAAAACTAAAAAAGGAGGCACATCCATAAAGGCTTGCAGCTGAGGCACCCATTTGGCAGACGTAAGGGCCAAAAGAGGAACAGTTTTCCAAGAATAATGCTGTAAGGAAGCTGAAGCAGCAGGCTCAAAAGGAGCCTGAATCAATTTTTCTAAAATAAAATTATGGTCTCAGGAAGGAGGGGCAGGCTACCTGGGAGGCCTAATGTGAAGAATGTCATTAAGAAATTGCTTGGCCTCAAATAAGAGTCAATGGTAGACAAGCAGAGATAGCTGATAGGTGAGCATTAACAGAAGAATATGCCAACCCTGCACTGATCAATTCACACAAATAAATAAGAACCAAAGGAACATGCACAGTAATTGGATCCAAGTTACAAGAAAGACTCCAAACAGAAAATCTGTTCCATTTGGATAAGTAAGATTTCTTAGTAGTGGGTTTCCTGGCCTCCTGCAAGACCCGAAGCATGTCCTCAGAAAAAAAGGTGTCTGTAGGGGATCAAAACCCTATCACCCACAATGTCAATTGAAGAGTGGACAGGAGGGGGCTGTTGAGATATCCCTTGTCTTATGTGAGTAGGTCCATCCTGTGAGACAACTTGTAACTACTGCCCTTTTCATGATGCAGAGGAAGAAGGAGCCAATGCTGTCTGAGCCAAAAGGGAGTCACCAGAAGAAAGGCATAAAGAAACATTCCCTACCAAGTAAAAGAGAGGGCGTTAACCTTCCAGGCCAGAGGACATGGGGCTCTGGCACAAAATACAGAAAGTTGTCTGTTCAGATGGAAAGCATATAGATCTACTTGATGAGTACCCCACTGGTGGACTATGTCCAGAAACACATCCCTGTAAAGCATCCACTTGTGGGATGGTGTTATGGACCTGCTTGCAAAATCTGCCACAATATTCTGATCTGAGGGAATTAAACTGTCTGAAGGAGCATCTGACACTGACTAGCTAGCGCTAAACCTGAAGGGCAAGCCTGCAAAGGAGATAAAACCATGTCCCCCCTTGCTTGTTGACATGCCACATCACTGTGGTATTGTCTGTGTAAATCTTGAGGAGCCCTGGACGGAAAAGAGAACGAAAGGCCTGAAGAGCCAGCAAAAGAGCTCTCATTTCTTTGACACTGATGTGGTCTTTCTTTTGTTGAGGTGACCAAAGGCCCTGTACCTTTTGAAGGCTGAAGGAGGCCCCCCATCCCTTTTCTGAGGCATCTGTGAAAAGTTCCTGAGAGGGGTATGGAGGCTAAAAGGGAAACCTTGGGTTGAGGGACAACTGATGAATCCACCACTGAAGTTCCAGCGTGTGACATGGAAGAAGAGGGATGAAAAAATGTATTGGATTAGAATGCTGAAGCCAAGGTGACTTTAGAAACCACTGGAACTTTCTCATGTGGAGCTTGGCTAGAGGGTCATAGGGATGGTGGAAACAGTGTAACCTGGAGCCCTCAACAATTCTCTGGCTGTGTTTGAAGCCAGAGGAAGAAGGGCTTGAAAGAAAAAAATGAGAGTTAAGACCTTGGGAGAAGGCAGGGATACCAGCATTGGAACAGTCTGGATCCTGTATACCCCAAAAAACATGATCCTGAGGAGGAGTCAGGAAAGAGTTCTTGAAATTTATAGTAAACCCCAGGCTTTGCAGGGAGAGAAATGGAAAAGTGAAGATGCTGAAGAAAGGAGGCCTGCATCAGCAGGTTGTCCAGGTAGGGAAAGACCTGTATCCCCCTTAACCTACAGAAAGCAATCATAAGAGCGAGGTATTTAGTGAAGACCCTTGGGGCAGTAAAGAGGCCAAAGGGCAAAGCAGAGAACTGAAAATGCCAGGAAGCAACAGAGAAGTGGAAAAACTTCCTGAAAGGGGGGTGTATAGAAATGTGTAGATAAGCATCCTTGAGATCCAGGGAAACCAGAAAAGTCTGAGGAAGTATCAAATGAAACAAGGTTTGAAGGGACAGCATGCAAAAGGAATAGGCCTTCAAAAACATGTTTAGCTGAGAAAGATCCAGAATGTGTCTCCAGGTGCCTTTGTTCCTGGGGACCAAAAACATTTTTGAATAGTTCCCTGAGCCAACAGGTCCTGAAGCACCTCTGGAAATAAGGCCAGTTGTTCCTGAGGAGGCTGATGATTGCCCAGAAAAGGCAGAAGAGATTTCCAAACCATGTAATATATGAAAAGAACCCAGGAGTCTTGAGTGAGCTATAGCCAAATAGGAACGGACAGAGAAAGACAAAGAGAAAGAGGAATGTCACTTAGTAGAACAGGGCAAGGATAGTCAGACAGCTAGTTTGTCAGGAAAAGAAATCTTCTGAGTAGAGTGACTTTGAGTAGCCTTAGCAGGAGGAGGCCTCCTGCCACCATTTTTGCCTTTGGGGGAGGACGAGACTGTCTATGGACAAAAGTAAGTTTATAAGGATAATTTCTTTGAAACATGGGCACAGGGGAAATAAAGATATGCTTCAACTCCTGTAAAGCCTTGCCCTTTTCTTGCAGCAACTTAAACAACTTGGCAGCAGCACCAAAAAACAAATACTTATTATCCAGAGGAGCATCTGTTAGTTTAGCCTTGATATCATCAGGTAAAGGCTGAAGTCTGAGTCAGGAATATTTCCTCAAAACAAAGCCAGAAGCAGAAGCCCTAGATGAAGCATCAACTGCATCATAGCTTCATTTAAGGGAGTGACAAGCTACTTGGGAGGATGTCCCTCGCAAAGCAAGAGCAGAAGCCTTCCCCTCAGAATCAGGGAGATCTGAAATAGCCTGACAGGCTTGAGAGAGAAGAGCCAGAATGTACCTAGTCATATGTGTCTGATAATTAACAGCTCTAAAGGCCAGGGTAGCAGAAGTATACACCTTCTTACCCAGCCCTCTTTATGGTTCTACAGTCGTTATCAGAAGGAAGCAACTTAATGGAAGGCAACAGTTTGAGGACTTGTCAGAAGCAGCTACCACCACAGAGGGGTCAACAGAGGGACACTTATAAAGAAACTTGCAATCTTCAGGCACTTTGTAAAACCTGTCCGGTTTCTTGAGAGAAGGGGATTGGGAATCAGGAGCTTGAGAAGCTGTAGGAAAATGTATCCAGCAAGTCAGCAAGAAAAGGACTAACAGCAGAAGATCTAGGAGACTCCATTCATAGAAGCTCTTAGTACCTCTTCTGAACATCAGACATCTGAGCACAGTCCCATTTAAAAATTCCATCATTCTGGAAATAGTATCACCAAAGGTAATCTCCTCAAATGAAGAGTCAGGACTGATGGACTCTTCTTGCTCAGAACCATAGTCAAGTGGCAAAGGAATCTGGGAGGAATATGTAAAAGACTCTTCATGCTCCCTGGGTCTGTTACGAAGAGTAGAAGACAAGGGAGGAGCAGGAACAGAAATACCATGTGGAGGCTTAAGAGCATTAAGAACATTAAACAGGCCTTGAGTGAGATTTTCCCATTCACTCTGAGGATCTTGTGGAGGAGGTGAAATATATTTAGTTTTCTGCTTCTTTTTGAGTGGGATGTCAGCCTTGAAGAATGTTGGAGGCTGTGACCCCTGACAGCACTCAGTAATGGTAGTTCAAACCTCTTCCCTCACTAAAATTTGAGGAATACCCCTAGGCCCTTCGGTAATAACCAGCCATGGTTCCCCTTGTACATTCAAAGTGGATGTCTGCAAAATCACTATGGACATGAGTGGCGTCAAATCCATGCCGGCCTCCAAAGAGTTCATGGCAGAGGAATTTGAGAGAGATACCAGAAGGTCCTCTGGGCTTTCACCAGCCTCAAGAGAGAGACCTCTAGTGGAGGCAGAACACTACAGCCAAAGAATCAGACTGAGCTTTCTTGGCCCTTTTCTTTGCAGACGTCTGACCCTCAGGCTGGAAAGATCCTTCTGTGGTTTCCTTAGCCAACAGCTTACGTCATTGGTTCTCTTAGTAAATCGCAAGGTAAGAAAGCCAACGCCACAACATCTTAGGGGCAATTGATTGAAAAACCTCACAAGATGTATGTTTGTGGGATGTGCTTAAACAGAACAAACACTGCTTGTGACGATCTTTATGTCAAATCTGTCGCACACACTGGCATTTCTCCTTTCTGGATTACATGAAATCCAACAGCCAACAAACAAGGTAAACATAAGATGATAAAATCAAAAAACTCCAATAGGTCACTTATCTGAAGTGATAGAAACCAGCAAACAAATAAGCGTTTAGATCAGCAATCAAAGATGGCATTCAGACTGGCGGCAAAGAAGTTCTGAGGATGGTATGTCTGGGCGTGACCTTTATACCGTACACCATGCATGGGGAGCATACGTGTGATGTACGGGCATACCCATTACAACCTAAAGGCTTTTGTATACTGGGTGGACATTGAGCTACCCTTGGCAGGGGATATGGAAGAACATCTACACAGCCTTAACCCTCTACACCAATTGCCAGACCAGTTCAAGACAGAAGTATGCACAGAATCTTGCAAGAATTGTTTGTGCAGAAACTGAGATGGAAAATAGATAAAGAAAGGTACTTGGGTGAAGATCTTCAAAAGTGAAACAGGAAAATGAGATAAAAATGGAAATGCTTAATTCTATGCCTGTTTCTGTTAATATAAAGCATAGAAGATAATGGAATGCAGATTATAAACAGCAGGTATCCGGAAACTAAGAAAAAAATAAAATTGGTAATAAATTTAGTTCTGACATACCCCTTGTAGTGGAGGTGCAACATACTGGAGGAAAAGAAAGTGCGAGAGTGGTATACACTTACACCAAGGTAGAAGGACAGTAACCTAATGGAAAAGAGATATCTCAAGAGGCCTGTATTTGGTAGCAGAGAATGTAAATCAGAAGATGATTTTTGTTTTGAACTATCCTTTCAGGGGAAGTTAAAGAGGAAGCTCTTGTACTAACATTTTGGTAAAAGAGATGCACTTTCCACCTTGAGCAAGTTATTAAAATAGCAACCTGGTGTTAGTGGACTTTAAAGGAAAGATGATACTTTAGGTAGGGCAAGAGAGAATATAGCCAAGATTGTAAGGGAAGAGTATGAAAAGGATGTTCCCACTATTTCATACCCAGGTTTTTTAAGTAAAACATTAACCTCCTATATAGAACAAATAAGGGAGGAGAAGAAATTCTGCATCAGTTACTGGTGCCAAAACCTTAGAGGATACTAATAATTAAGCTAGACCATTGTCACCTTTTGGAATGGGCAAAACTGAATTAGGGTTATTAGATCTTACTGGCAAGGCATAATCAGAAAGGCATTTTGTACTTCCTGTCCAGAATGCCAGAAACTGTTCCCCATGGGTATAAAAGTGGTTTGATTCCAGTGCCTGTCATAGAAGTACTTTTTGAATGTGTTGCTGTGGCCATTGTGGGGCTGTTAGTAGAATCTAGTAATGAGTGCCACTACTTGCTAGTCATATCGGGCCATGCTACTAAATTTGCAGAAGCAGTGCCATTGTGCAAAGCTAATGCTAAGCTTGTTGCTTAGGGAACAGGTATTGTTATCCTCTGGAGTGAGTATCCCTAAGGAGATACTTACTGACTAAAACACGTATGTTAGGGGTGCAGTTTAGTTATGTCATAGCTTTAAAGACTGCAGACTGATGGGTTAGTAGAGAAATTTGTTTGATAAAACACCGAAATCTTTGTTGAGGTTAGTTGTTACTGCAGATTTCAAAAACTAGGACCAGTTACCATGCATATCATTTGCATTCAGAGATGCCACAAGCTTCAGCTATGTTTACCCAGTATGAACTTCTGTATGGATGACATCTAAGAAGGCTGCTTTAGTTTGCTAATAAAACTTAACAAGAGGAAAAGTCCATTTAAAAGTATAATAGAACACTATTTTAGTTTGCAATACAGATTAAAGTTGGTAATGCCCATAGTAGGGGGCACATGCAAGGTCTGCAGGGAATATAGCAGTGAGTCCGTGATAAGAGTGCCTGACCTGAAGAATTTATCTCGAGAGATCAGGTGCTAGTGCTAGTTCTCTTCATGAAAAACACATTTCTGACCAAGTGGCAAGGACCATTTGAATAAATGGAAATAATGAAATATTCATCAGGTTAGACAGCTGAGACAGGGAAAGAAAAAGATTACACTAATGCGCAGAAGCCATGGAAAGAAATGAATAATTCTGCAAAAAGCTGTAAAGTTGAAGTTACAAAAAAATATATATATATCAGGGAATGTCTGCCTGAAGTGCAGATACAGCAGTCCTTGTCAGAATAACAAAAGTAGGAGGTGAATTTTTATTACTAAAGGAGTATTCTTGGAAATGCCTGGAAGAACTAAACTAATAGAATGCAATGTAGAGAACCCCTGGAATGAAGGTTAGAGTGAGATCTAGAGAGTTCCACATTCACTAAAAATCAGTAAAAGAGTTAAAAAAAATGCTCAGACTCAGAGTGACAGAAGAGTCACAGAGTGAAAAGAATGAAACAGCCTAATAGTGCTAGTCCCTAATCCTGATGGAAGTGTTAGAGTCTCTAATGATTTTAGGAAGCAGAATAGCATTTCAAAAACTTGATAGCTTTCCCATGCCCAATTATTTTTTATACTTTTTTGCCTCTATGCCTGCCAGCCATCAAGTCTTACATTTTTGAGACAAAGCCTGTTGTTCCCATACTAGAGATATACCCAATACAGTGTAGGGTGAGCAGTCCATTGGCGTCCATCATCCAAGCAGCCACAAGGCTTGTTCATGTGCCTGTTCATACTCAGTAGGATGTGAACATTCCTATTTTAAGCCTTCACTACACCCGTGTAGTGAAACGAGCACCTGTATCACCACAGGGGGCTGCCAGTACCTCACTTTTGTACATCTGACTTCCTTCACATGCACAGATAAAATATGTTATCAGTTTGACTTAGCTACAGCCTGCATCTCCCCTGCAACTGTGTCCTGCTTTCCTTGCCACTGGCTTTAACACTGTAGCTGTAGAAGAGCTGATCTGGAGACCATCCCACCCTTCCACAACGATGAGTGAGCCATAGCTGCTCATTTCCCACCCTCTCCTCCTCAGCCCTTTGGCACCCATGCAGCAGTTTGAACTTTGTTGATGTGTGTCACAGTCAGGGCTTTATCTACAGAGCTTGGTATCTCATGCCCAGAATTGATAAATTGATAGGAAGGCCAGATATTTGACAGGGGAAAGCCAGGTATATGACAACACTAGAGTTGATCAAGGAATTCTGTCAGATACCACTTACGCCCCTTCCCACTACTAAAGAACAAGAACAACTTTTGTACCCCCCTGATGAGTCTTTTTCAGTGCACAGTGTTACTGCATGACCTACGTGGAGCTCCAGCCACTTTTCAGAGACTGATACATATAATGAGTGAGGCTTAATAGTTAATGTTACTGCTTCCCTAGGGGACATAGTTAATTCAGAGGACTGGGAATCTTGCTTACGATGCTATGCTAGAATCGATAAGACAAGCAGCCTTGACTTTAAAAAGCTAAGAAAACCAAATTGGGTATGGTGAAAACCAAGTATTAATATATATTATTGGAAGAAGAGTGGCAAGATCAAAACTAGGAAAAACAGAGGTCATAAAAGGTTGTCCTCTATCCTCTGCAAAGAGACAGGTAAAGGCTTTTTTTGGACTTTTGGAGTACTGCAGAAAGTTTGTGCATAATTCTGTAACTGTTTCCTGTTTGTTGACAGATTTCATAAGAGGGGAAGCTCTTGCATTCACTGAATGGTCTGCACAGACAGATACAGCATTTAATAAATTAAAAAAAGATCCTGACGTAATAACTCCTTGTTTTACTAAAATAGTTTACCTCCTTTATATTTAGGCTTCAGAGGTCTGTTTGTGGACATTGCTGTTCCTAAATATTTAGTGAGGAGCACACCAGGAGCAATATCATTAGGAAACTGAGTGATGCAAAAAATGGGATACTCCGCTATTGAAGGAAAGTGTTTAGCAGTAAAGTGGAATTTCTTTGCTTTAAAGTACTATTTTTTTTTTATCTTTATTAAATTTTCATGTATGACATAGGCAATCTTAACATTTATATAAATGAAAATAAACGATAACGACACAGTCCCAGTTGCAAACATTATACCTTACAAACCATGCCAACACAACTGTAGCAGCAAACATTGTACACCACTTTTAATATATGCAGTTATTGTTAGTCAACCATTACATAGCTCATTCAAATCCTGCCTTCTTTTAAACCTTGTTCCTCCTCTGTATGAATAGATCCCACATTTCCTATTTTTTCCTATGTAATTTGCTCCTACCCTTTTTCAAAGATCTCAGTTCCATTGTCTCTGTTACTATCTTTGTTACTTCTAGTAAAGTTGGTTTAGACTTTGATTTCCATTTTCTAGTAATTGCTTTTTTGGCAGCCATCATAATTAGATTCAGCAAGGCCTTACTATGTCTAGGCAATTCCAATTTTGTATCCTAGCTCAAAAAATTATTTCCCTAGTTACTCCAAATTTGCTCATACAACATCTCCAACAGTGCAGACTGCAGGAAAACTTTAAAGTCAGCCAACTCATTACACTCCCAGAAAATATGTTCCGAGTTACCTCTTTCTTCCCGTCACACCTTCAACATTTGCTGTCTACTTGAGGAAAATTCTTTGGAGCCTGCTTAGGGTATAAAATACCTATGTAAACTCTTCCAGACAAAAATGCTAAATCTTCTAGATTTTGTTGCATATTTGGGAGACATACATATATCCCCCATTGTTTGTGAATTGCTTTTCCAATCTTTCTTCCCAGTCCTTCCTAACCTCCTCTGATTGATTGTTATAGTTATCATTCAGTATTTTATATGCTCTACTAATTATTTCTTTCTTAATGGCAACTTCTGTTCTAGAGTCTACCAAAAACTCTACCAGTGCTGGACTTTAATTTAGGACCCTGACATTTCTTTCTGTTTGCCTATACTCTGATATCAGTCCTTGATATGGAAGGCACTCTCTAACCTGCAGTCCAAATAAGTTATCGTCTTCCCATTCTATTACCTTTCCCCTCTGTACTTATTTGCTCCCAGTACCTTGGTTCTTTTGCCACTTTTCTCCAATATATTCCCACCTCCTCATGTCTCTTGTCTGTATCCCTAATTGCAGTCATCCCTGTCAGCAGAATCTCCTTTCTCCATTCCCATATTGCCTTAGTTCTTAAAATACCTTCTGCTACTTTATAAATATAATATTCTGCATGATTATTATTGTTCTCTTTAAAGGCCTGCATCCAAAATCCCAGTCTCTCCCTGTTACTTGAGCTTCCCACCTATTTCATCACCATCTGTTTCCATTTTGAATTATAGTTTTCTCTTGTTGCTGTGAAATACCCTTCAACTTGGGTAATTCTGATCCACCTTGTTTTACTGGAAGAATAAGCTTATCCTGCTTGACTCTTGCCGTCTTCCCCTGCCATATAAAATACTTCACCTCTTTATTAGTTACTATCTACAACTTCTCCTGGTTGATAAAAATATGCCTGACGTGTATAACATTAAAGGGACTAAAACATTTTAACTGCTTGTATCTTACTTTTGATATCCATACAACAGAGCTTCCATTTCTCAGCTTTTGTATTTGTGAAGATTGGGTGAAGATGGGTGAAGGCTGCCAGCCTAGCCAGATAGAATTTTGAAGATAATTCTGTCATCTGTAAATATTAATGAAAACCACAGGTTGTTGTCTTAAAAAGTAAAAATAATGTTACCTGTGGAACTGGAAAATAATGTAATAACAGTGCAATCTACTGACCAAGTAAAGCATGTTGTGACCCTTTGGTGTTAAAACACGGCTCCGGCCAGTCTAGATGAAGGAATTCTTGCTATTGTTTTAAGGCCAGAGTTAATGGCCAGAATTTGCATGCATAAATGTCCTTTATTGCTCTGGTTTTTGCCCAGAGGTGAAGAATGTAAATGTAGTTTCCGTTAGCCTGGGATCCCAGGGAAGTGTGAAGAATGATGTAATGTGAACCAGGAATGTGATTTTCAGAGAGAATCTGAGGGCATTAAGCATTTTCGTCTTGACCATCCAACTCATCAACACTCTGCCTTTGCTCTATGTGTAAGTTTATCTTAGACTTGTGTTTTCTCTTAGAAATAGCTAGAAACTAGAAAAATTAGACTAAGTGTTTTTCTGTGATATCAGAACTGTACTACTGAATTATTTTAAGTTTTTCTCTGTGATCTCTGAACTCTTGACTAGCACTATGTAGTAAAAAGTATTGTCTTGTGTGTTTAATTATTTATTATTAAATATTTTTAAACCCTTTTAACTGTGGCTGTTTTGTGTAGAGATAATTTAATCTCTACAGTAGATTGCATGTATATAGTGATCCTGTACCAAGTCACTCTAATAAGCCTTGACTGTTTAGTCACACTTACCAGTTGGATAATAATATTGCACAGTAATAATTGCTCACCCTTTTAAGGGCTTTTGAGTAGCTGATAAATACTATTGGGTGGTGGCAGCTGATACTACCGTATAGTGTGGGAAAAAGGGGCACAACTGGAGAACCTGTGCCAGCCTTCCCCAGGAGTGTCTGTGTGGTTGTATAAACTCTTCTCAAAGTGTGTGTGTCAGCTACTTAGACAGGGACACGAAGCACTGGTTGGACAGAGAGGGTGCTGGAGGTTTTAGCTTGCTCACTAGGCTGAGATCTGGACCCTGTAGCTGTGCCAGTGGGGAGTCTTATTGGACCTGGAGAGCAAGGGAGCGACTAGCCCCGGACTGACTGTAATCTCTGTGTGCTCGTAAGGGAAATTGCACTTTACTGTGTGTATTTGTTATCCTTTCCTCCTGTATGAGACACCCCTCTCTGGTGTTAGTGGTGAGGATTGAGGCTCCTGGATTGGTTATATATCACCGTTTTTATCCTAACTATTAGTAATTGAGCCTCCTCTGCCTCTAACCTTGGCATATTTAATTCTTCCATAAACATTTCCATTTGTACCTTTTCTTGATCTCCATATTTATCTGCTTTATACAGACTTTCATAGTATTTTCAAAATATTTCTAATACTTCTACAGGATCCATTGTTATCTTCATTGTTATAGACTCCCTAAGCTTAGTGACAACCCTTTCTACTTTCTGTTGCCTGAGTCTTTGTGCTAAATGTTTTTGTACTCCAGAGTTATTATAAAAAAAAAAAAAAAACAAAAAAAAAACAGTTGCTTGAAGTAGTCTTTTTAAACTCATGCATATTATCGAGGTAATCCCTTAATTTCCGTTTAGTATTTTGCAGTTGCTCCTGTTCTTGTTCTGTGAGATTCCCCCTATTTTGCAATACTTCAACATTTATCAATCTCTCTAAGTAATTCTTGTTACTTCTTAACCATATCTCCCTTTCATTTATCTCCTCCATAATTTTAAATTCCACTTTAATTTTATACAACTCCCTAGCTATACTTTCAGAAGAAATTTCTATCTTCTGTAATATCGCCTGTGTAATTTCCACTGCTCATTCCTCAAATTCCTCTCTCTTCAACAAATTGGTGGGAAAGTGCTAGTGCCTCATTTTTATTTCATTACCCTGTGTTTTTTTAGTTATTATTGGCACATGATCTGAAGTAGTTATTGGGTGCATATCAAGACCTTCAATTAAATGCACGTGTTCCTTTGAAATATAAATTATGTCTAGTCTAGCCCAGTTTTTATATCTTGGGGAATAATATGTAAATTCACTCCAAACTAGTAATCTTCCATGCCAAGTATTTTCATAAATTTCTTTAAAAATCTACCCTTCTTTGTTATAGTTTCCCTTCTGCCTCCCAGACACATCACTGTTGCAATTCAAATTCAAGTCCCTACCTATAAGTAACATTCCTTGCTGAAACCTGATTATTTCTCCCAGAATTTTCTTAAGCTCCATTATAGCAGTTTTCTGTTGAATGTAAATACATGCCAGTGTAATCCTTCACCCTTGCCAGTAGCCGCTTAGTACTCCATATCTGCCATTATTATCCTTTATATTATTTCTATTATTATTGGAGCTCCTGTTACAATTAATATAAATACTCCTCTCTTCCTTTGCCCCAGGTATTCTGACCTCTCTTCCTTTGCCCCAGGTATTCTATCCTCTCTTCTTTTGCCCCAGATATTCTGCTGAATAACCATCTTTAAAACCTTTCTTTTATCAAATTCATATGTTCAGTTCTTTCCAAGTGTGTCTCCTGAAGCATAGCTGTTTGCACTCTGTAATCTTAATGTAGTTCACTATTCTTCCTTTTTTGTGTTTATCTGTGAGACCATTAATGTTTAAAGACATTATAGAAATAATCATATTCTTGGGGATTATTATTCCCACCATTTCTATACAACAAACAGCTTTTTTGTTAAATGTCTAGTTCCAGCTTTTGTAATACATGCATGCACCATTTGGCAGTTTAATCTTTTATAAAGTTGTTTCTTGTCATGTGCATTTGAGCTTATATGACATCTTGCCGAATTTTTTGTTTTATTGAAACCCTCAAACAAATATACACCCCCCCAATACTTCCCTAAAACCTATTAACTTAATAACAACACACAAAAACTATGTACATAATGAGAACAAATGTTCTAAACTGATAGCCACACCCACAGGCTAGAGGCAACTAAAAAGAAAGGTCATTCATGCTAAGATGCATAATATAGCCTGTGCTTTTAGTAAGTGCTCTCTGGTTTTGTCTTATCTTTATAGCTTTCTCAGCTAAGAAAGCACCTGAATGCTTTCAGTAAACATTTTCTCTTTGTCACATTGTCTTCTGGTGACATGCAAACGAGACACAAACTGCTAAGACATGCAAACCAGACAGAAACTGCTAAGGATACCTTGTTTAACAGAAATTCATGCAACATTTAAACATTGCCATTAATAAAAAAAAATTGTTTTACTTACAGTTAACTTTCTCCCTTCTCCTCCCCTCTCCAAAGTAGTTCTCCAAGATTAATGACATAATCTATGACATATACTTCAAAGTCCCCTGCATGTTTAACAAAGTCCACAAAAATCCAGTATTTCCAAATCCTCTTGTTCTGCCGTGTTTCAGAAATATAATTATTCCTTTATAAACCCACATTTGTCTATTTATTTATTTGACATTTGTTAACCGGGTTGGTCCAACTGAGCTCAAGCCCATTTTCAGTGGAGACCTGAGGAGAAAAGCTCCAAAATACTTAATACAATTTTATGAAAATAAGCAAAATAAAAATAAACAAGCATACAAAATCAAATAATTGCATTATATAACAGTTTACAAATTTGAGAGATCAAAAAGAAAATATAAATATAATTGTGTTATATACAATTGACCATCATGTGGGAAGTAACTTTAAACATGTTCAAATTACATAAGGAATAGAGGGTAAAGCTGTTTAAGCCTTAACCTCCTGAATGTGTTAGCAGGTACAAGTAATATAGGAAGAAATACTAGTAGAATGAAGAGGTAGAAGGAAGGGTTTATGTGAGGTCATGACAATGACATATCCACAATTTAGCTAGATATTTTTTTAGTTCTTTTTTGAAACTATTGAGGTGTGTAATGCTTCTTATGTTGAGTAGGAGTTTGTTCCAATTATGAGATACTGAAAATCTGTATAATACTTTCATGATAGTTTTATTGGGTTTGTATATATGAAGAAGGAGTTGGTCTGTGATATGTAGTGGCTGCGTAGGAGTATGGTAAGATACAAGATTGGCTAGGGAGGGGCAGGCTAAGGATTTGTTGACTAATGAGTGAGTTGTGTGGAGTTCTGAAAGTTGACATTGATGGGAGAATTCAAGCCACTGTAGGCTCTTCAGTGCCACACAATGGTGAGAGGGATGTGGTAGGTTTGTAGCAATTTTTGCAGTTTTATTGCATGCCTGTTCCAGCTTAGTAATTAAGAAAGATTGAAGGTTTATAAGGATTGGGGCAGCATAGTGAAGGCTTAGAAGTAAGGAAGCTTGAGCCAAGGAGAGTCTAGAGTTAGGAATTTTTTGTTTCTATAGAGGAGACCTAGCTTTTGGCTTGTTTTTTTTTTTTTTTTTTTTTAAGAATTGTCATCTATTAACATTCCAAGCAGCTTTGTGTGGGGATCTACATTAATGATAGTTTTATTTAAGGAAGACATGGTAAAAGGGTTTGAGATGTGAAAGTGATTTTAAGAGAAAGAGTAGAGGTTTAGTCTTTTTAGGATTTAAAATAAGCTGATTTCAGTGAGCCATCTTTCAACAGAGAGAAAAGAGTTTTGGTTAAGAGTGTAAAGTTAAGAGATAATTTCAGAAGAGGAGATCAGTGTAGTATCATCTGCATACTGAATGGGAGAGGATTGATAGCTAGAGGTACATAGGTCGTTAGTGAAGATGTTGAATAGAAAGGGTCCAAGGATGGAGCTCTGGGGAACACCTGTATGGATGGGTAGGAAGCAGGAGCAAGAAGAATGCCATCTGACAGACTGCAATCTGTTTGAGAGAGAGATGGAGAACCATTATAGAGTGGAAGCTGAGAGATTAAGATTGGCTAACTTGGTAACTGTCTCCAAGTTACTGATTTTATTCTCTGAACATTAATAACATGAAGCAGGGTATATGCTTTCAAGTCCCCCACAAGTTTAATAAAGTCCAAGGATGTCTGGTATTTTCATATTTTCTTGTTCTGTCATGTTTCACAAATATAATTATTGCTTTATCATCCCACAGTTGTCGATTTAATAGTTACTAGCTTTAATCTCCATCTTTGAAACCCTGTCTGTATTTAATTTCCAACATATTCCTGATTCTTCTAGTCGATTCTTATGTTTTCTTCCTTCTGTCAGAAAACTGAAACAGTGGAAAATATTACATGGGCTCAGTCTCTCTCTAGTCTTTATGACCAGGAGAACACAAAGAAGCAGAACCTCTGATTTACAGCTCACCCTTTGTTGGGCAAACTTTTGAATTTCCTCCTTAGCATGACCTTCAAAAAATTATTTTGCCCCTCCAGGGAAAAACACTTTGAAGATGGCTGGGTACATCAGTTTGAATCTCATGCTTGCTTTTCAACATGCCCTAAATAATGGAATATATTTACTCTTCTTCTCCCTGGGTACTCAGTACTCACACTGAGTAATCATTCTCCACAAATATTCTACAGTCTCCCACTTTTAGCACTTTATCCTTCTGCCACAGTGTTGTCGGAATCTTCTGCCAATAAGACTGCATCCTAATGGTCTAGGTTGTTTTTTTTATACTTAATTGTGTGCAATATATTATATTTCCTGTAACTTGGCTAGAATTAGATGACATTTTTTGGCCTTTACTCATATTTCTATGTAAATTCTATTTAAGGAAATTTTGTAAAATGTCACGCTGTACATATTGTTAATTGTTTTCTTATGGAGCTTTTCTCCCCAGGCCTCCACTGAAAATGTGTTCTTCATGGCCCACTGCACTATCCCAGTAAACAAATGCCAATAAATAAATAAATAACTATCTTAAGGGGTCTGGTTGGAGCAGTACTGATCCATTTTAGACACCATTGAACCACTGCTTAATATATAAGATTCTTTCACCGTATCAAATGGAGGGAGATCATTCTTAAAGTTTTATTTATCAGCAAGATTTCAATTAGTGTTATGTCTGATGTTAAGTGATGCTTCAGGCCAAAGGCATTTCAGAGAGGGGCAAATGAAAGTGGTACATGTTTTGTGCTTAATGCAGCACATTAACATCGCTGAGAGTATGCTCTATACACTTTGGAAGAAGAAGAATATAATGTGAGATATAGACTTTGTGCTGCATAAAGTTAGGATGTCCATTGAAGACGAGAGATTTTAAGCTGAGAAAGAGCACTAGTCAAGCAGGCAGAAGTGGTGTAGTAGAAGTACTGCCTTGCAGAGAAACTTGTAAACACCCACAGATAGATTTCTAGGGGTATTCATAGTGCAACAACATCCAAACTGCACAGGACGTAAATAACAGAATATTAGCGTATCTTAAGAAAATAGGGAGGAAGAACTTTGAAATGGCACTTCACTTCAGTGGTAGCATACTAGATAAGAACTACAGAGGCACAGTGTTTGAACCAAGTAATAATTTATTGCTGATAAATTCTTTGCCTTTTTTTGCCCCCTGTATTAGTTCCCTGTGACCATTGTTTGCTGGTAGTGTAGCAGCACTTGAACATCTGAGATTTTTGTCAATGCTTATTCATTTTGTCAGTTATTGGGCTAGTTAGTGAGTGCGTGAGCCCACAGGATTGGCCCAGTGGCTTCCCTTCCTCCACTCAATAGACCCGTTGTCCCTCCATTGTGATGGTTGCCCTCTGACCCATTTGTTCCCAGGTGGTTGTGAAAGTTCAAAAGTTATGGAGTGGGCCAGTCAGCTGGGCTTGCAAACTGTCCTGTCCCTGCTCCCTCATCAGCTTGCATGCTCCACTGTAGCTTTTGAGAGGTACATACATTCTGCAACACATGCTCAACTGCACAGCTCAGCAGCTCATCACTGCACATTGTTGGCATGCTAATCTCCTTGTTGTAAGTGATACACTTACTCCTGCGAGTGTTGCCAATGCAGTGAGATGAAGTGCCTCCCTTCACCTGGGATGAATAAGCTGGCATTAGCCAAAAAGTCCCATCTTTTCCTGCCCTGTCCCTCTAGCACCCATATCACTACAAAACACCAGCACAACAGGGCTGTCTGAAGTACAGTTAGGATTTTATCCCCCTGTGCTATGAAAAAGAGGGACCAGTGGGTGATTATTATTTGCATGTCCATTTCTTATGGCTTTGGGCTAGAACCCTCTATAAACTGGCTGATATGCACTACTTGATGCAGCAGGTTAAGTATTAGCATACCTCTCAGCTGTGTTATTTTATCAACTTTCAAAGTTAAATATAGCAATATTTAAAAACTATCCCTATTTTGGGGCCTTTGTCTACCCATTATTTTTGTCTTTGTCCAGATTTCTTGTACTAAAAAGTTGAGAGGTATGGGTACTAGTAGGTAAGTTTTTTTTACCCATTTGTAATTTTTTTATTTTATTTTCTGAATTGCTTTACTTACCTGAGGTAGTTTCAGTACTGTATTGTGAACCATAATATTGTTCATGGAAGAACAGTGGTTTATTGATTTCTCTTATAGGATATTCAACTAGCTCTCATATAGTTTCCTACTATCTGTTTGGCTGAGATTCATTTTGTCTCCCATTCTTTCCTCCTCAGGTTCCCCATCCTAACCAAGCAACACCATGTATCCAGATAATGTTCTACCTCTCTCCCCATCTTGTGTAGTATATACTTACCCAGCTTATGGCTCTCTATATGTTGCAGTCCCTAAATTCACCTTACAGTTTTGGTAACTGTTTAGTGACTGAAGTTGGAGTCAGTACTTCATATGCAGTGTTACCATTGCAGTGTAGTGGACAAGGATAATTTATTTTCCTCTGGAATTCATTGCACTTTCTGTGCACTAGAGTATCCTGTTGATTTTAACAATCATCTGTTCCTAGTACACAGCCTGTTTCATTCTGTGATTGACTTTGATGCTTAAACCATTTCTTTTCTGCCCTTCCTAGTACAGTCTCCCAAACACCTACATCTTTCCTTAAGTTTCCTCCACCAGAATTCATTTTTTATTTATTTATTTTTAATTAAAGCTCTGCTACCACATTTTCCTATCACTGTATATCTGTAAAGATGTAATTGTTTTCTTTCCTGATGTATTGTCATATCCCTTTTGTAATTATTCTCTTGTTGATGTACTGTTTCTGGTATGGGCCTTTGCTGAAAAGGATCTGTGCATCAGCCTACTTAGCCAGTTAACAAATATTTAAATAATAAGTAAAAGAAAAAATACAGTAGTGGTAGGCCATTTGTCAGCACACCTGAGAATTCAAGAATGTGTCCACTGCACAGTCAACTAACTGTATATTTTATTTCATTAATTGGACTGTGACCTCTGGTATGGGATTTTTATCTCATTGCAGTTTATTTACTGTAAGTAGACCTCCCAGGATTCCAAATGTTATTTTCTGATTTGTTTCTTGGGTTTCATTGTTTTATACCTGGAAGATCTTCTGTGATACTGACAGGTGTTGTGTGGTAGAGAGGAATCTTTGTTAGAATCTGAGTCTGGATCTGCCTATTTTTAAATCTGGTCACTGGCCAGCAAAAGAGAATACTCCGTTACAGAACGTATTTGACCTAGATGAGCTACAAATAAAACCCTTTGTGGATTTCTTTCTTTCTTTTTATTTTATTTTTATTTTTATCACTGAAATCCTTGTCGGTGCTCAGTTTCATTCATTTTCTGCAAAGCATGTAGGAAGTGCAGAGACATGGCACAGTCACTCATTAACAACATTGACAGGAAGTCTTTCCCCGGTGATGCTCTTCCTGTTACTATCTTAAGAGTCAATTACACCAGTGGTTTGGATGACTAAGCATTAGTAACAGCCGCCTATCCACAAAAACGTGCAATGGTTTACTTTCTTACAGGAACTAGGTTCTGCAGCAACACCCAGACAATTCAAATAGCTATAGAAGTCTCTTCCTTTCATCCACTCTTTTGAAATTCCTTGAAGAAGATGGCAGCGTGACTACATTTAACTTGACTCATCATCATAATATTCACCTCCTGTTTGCTACTGCTTGAAGAATTTGATCACATTTCTGTCTGTGAATTATTGCACTGCTATGACACAATTAAACACTGCTTGAATTAACTGTCTTCCCTGGTCTTTAGCCTCTCTGGCAACTTCATTTCTTTTTGTAATTTATTTTGTTTTTGCTCATATATATAGTTATATTATAAGATGCATTCAATGCTTGTTTATATTATGTGCAATTAACTTGTCATATACTGTTGTATCAGAGACAAGGGCAGCAGCCATTAGCCATTAATGAAAGTCCTTTTGACTTTATAACATACACCTATTCACTTAGTAAGAAGCTCATAAGAAATGGCTGCATTCACTGTTTTTTTTTGTTTAAGTTTGTAACTGGTTTGATTTTTGTTAATGCACATGATGGGATTCTAGTAAGTTATACCTTTCAAGTTATACAAAATGTCAGAGGAACAGCCAGAGGAAACTTTAGTGATGCATTACAAGCAAATTAGTCTGACATGTTTGCAAAAGTTTTCATGAGGCAAAAAGTAACTGTTTTTTATGATATACCTTGGTTGTAATATATAGCTGGATAAAGGGGATTTAAGTGTTACAGTGATGGACATCTTTTTCCTAAATTTTTTTTTGCCTGTTTGCTTGCCAAATGTCAAGCTTCACCCTGTTATTCCTGAGACCATTTGTTTGTCTTACCATTAGGGAGTCCTCATAGTGAAGGTCAGAGCCCACTGAAGGTGCTGTCATCCAGGCAACCATGGAGGTGTTTTGTGCTCTGTCAACATCCTGGCAATGAAGACATTTCTAATTAGTGCCTAACCACCTCCTCTGGTGTTTAACATGAGCACCTGTCTCACAGTGGGGCATCCTACACCCTTCTCTTTCATGTGTGTGTTTCCACTCACACACTAATGACAATATCTCCATGTTGGAGTCTCCAACCCACATCTTTGGAACTGACCATTTTTGGTGCCTTGTCAGCCTTTGTTTACATGGTGGTTATTGGGTGACTTGATGCCACTTCTGCATCCCAAGGATGGACAAGCTATCATCAGCTACCTACAGTCACCTTCCTATGACTCCTCCAGAACCTGACCTGCTACTCAAACTCAGGTCATTTGGGTCATAGTTAGGCCTTTAACCGTCTGCACCATAGAGCCAGGCATGAAAATGCTATTTGATTTAGAAATAACATTTTTATTTTTGAATTATCAATACATAGATATTGCAGCACAAAACAGGTATATAATGTGAGAAATTTGTTGAAAGAGATGTCTCTTCATATACCTAGCTTACAATAGAACCTAGATTAATCATGAAATTTGCTGTAAAGATACCACTTGGCATGCCTAGCGTATTACAGAGCTTCCAATAATTATGACTGTAAATGGGCTTAATTTGATTAGCCTGTATGTGTTCCATGCATTTGTAAATTCCTAGTTTTAACTATGCAACAACTATGAAAATAACGCCACTATAGTTTGTTATAAGAATTGTATTGTCTAAATATATTTAGATATCAGAAAACATATTTTGGTGGCTTCTATTAAAAATGGGTCTGCTCAGCTGGGCAACCTGGCAAACAAATCAAAGTAATTTAAACTAAATAAATAAATCAAGATATCTCATGCAGCAAATTGTTGTCAGTAGTAGTTCTGGAAGGTTGAAAACCAGTTTTTGTAGGAATCTGGCAGTTAGTCTTCTTCTTTTTTCAGGTTTTCCTGGTTAGGGGTCGCCACAGTGGATCACATGTCTGCGCATGATTGGCAGTGGAGTTTTACAGTGTCAAGTTGCCAGCCTGGCGCCCAACCTTCCACAGAAGGCACAGACACGCACTCCCACCTAGGGCCAATTTAGTGTGTCCAGTCCACCTACAGCATGTCTATGGGATGTGAGAGGAAACCGGAGCACCCGGAGGAAACCCACGCGACCACAGGGAGGACATGCAGACTCCGCACAGAAGGCACCCCAGCTGAGGATCGAACCAGGGAACCTCTTGCTGTGAGGTGACAATGCTAACCGCTGCACCACCGTGGAATCTGGCAGTTAGTACAGAAGATTAAAGCAGTGAGCTTTTAATAATTTACTTCCTGGACTTCATTGTTTGGTTCCCTCAGCCTTAATTTGCTTGTTGTGTTACTTTGAGCAAGTTTCTTAACCAGACATTGCTTTGCAGCAACTGGGAATTTGGGTTGGACTCATTAATGGGTTCCTGGACTGCATGCCTATTTAAGTGCCTACGGATCTATGAATCAGTCGTTCTGTCTGTGAAATTATTTCCTCCTCTCCAAATGCTTCTGAATTATAGTCTTCAAGCTCAGCTTTCAGCATGCTATTTAAGAACAACAGAGCAAACCTTTCTTTTTTAAGAAAAATGCAATCGCCTTTATTTTGTTCACCTTCTGTATAGGGATATTGTAAAAATGTTTAGTTCTGAAGGCATGAAACAGAATGATAACTATAATAGCTAGTGGCACTACCCACTCAGTATATCTAGAAATGCAAGCATTAACTTCAACTTCTGTGGTGGGAGTACATAACTGGGTTGTTTCTTGATGCTAGGGAACTCTTGGAGTGTGAAAGATTGCAAGTCTATAAGCCTTTACAGTTACTCCGTAGCTAATGCCTAGAATAAACTGCCTTTAAGTGTCAGAGCTATCGCTAACCCTAACTCCTTTAAAACAACCCTGAAGGAAAACCTCTATAAATCATGGTCCTGCCTGTGTAAGGATCCTACTTAACATAACTTCCTTCCTTCTAGAATTTTTCTTCCTCTTCGAGCCATCTGAACATATCTTCCCTCCTTGCAGCTTAGCCACCTACCTCTCACATTTCTCTCTTGCAGCCTCCCTATACTATGCTAACAACTTTTGCACTTCCTGCTACTATGTTAACAGTTTTCTGTTTGTACTTTACCCTCCTGAACTATTGCCTGACCACCTGCCTTTTACATGGGGTTTAACCCCCTGTGTATATTATATGACTCTAATCTTCTGCTTTTCTTATAGCTTCCACTAGCCCATGTCCTCTCAAGATATTTTCCTGTATTAATGTACAAAACTCACTGTACTTTATTATGATGTGTATATTGTCCATTTATTCTTAATGTTATTTGTATGCCTTCTCTGATATTTTGAACTTTGCACTATGTGTACTTAGTTTAGATACAATTTAGTCATTTGTATGTTTTACCTTGTAAATTAACTCTGTTCCGGTTTCTCTTCTGGATCTTTTCTACTCAGGTCTCTGCTGAAAAAGGGCAATTGCCCATTCAGACTAACCCGGTCAAATGTCAAATAAGTCATGATTAAGTTCTTGTAACTGATACAGCTGTGAATTTGATGGTTCCAGTCTTCACCTCCAACTAACCTGGTTAAGAAGCTAAATATCAGTGTATGGCAGCATCAGCTTTTTTAGATCATATTCTGAAATGGTTCAGGCAGTGAAGTGATTTACTGTTGTAGCTTGGGGAATATACTTTTTGTGAGTTCTGTATATCAGTAGAGTACATTATGAGACATCTACCCTATCACCAAACTTAAAACCATTGTAGATATTTGCAGAAGTATAGCTTGTCAGACTTCTAAGCTAGTTTTAAGCACTGATTACTGAAATTTGTGTTTTAGGGACAGGGAGCTTGGTCTTGTTAAATGATACCAGGGCAGATATTAAGAATGCTTGATCATGGCTTAACACTGTGATTTACATCATTCTGAGAATGAATATGGGAATAGCAATGAAAATAACTTCTAATTTGCCATTTCCTGTAAACCGTTTGCGCCATACAGTTATGCTGTGAGAGGAGCCTTTGCCCCTGCACACACACCTACTGATTACTCCTAACCCCGAGATGTGCAATGTGTTCATATGAATGACTATCCTATTACTTATTTATTTGCACATTGTCTTGAAAATGTAATTCATAATTCCAAGTCATGATAAGTAAAATTTCCCCAAGATATACCTAACCTTTTTGCCCTTTTCCACATTATCTTTGTAGAAGTGATGTGTGTGTGTGTGTGTGTGTGTGTGTGTGTGTGTGTGTGAGAGAGAGAGAGAGATTGATTGATTCAAGCGGTCATTTCTCAAAGTGTTTACTTACACAGGTCAAGACAGCCATTGTGGAATATTTGCAGTCTTTAGGTGTTTTTCGACAATGTCATCTGGTAAATATCCTAAAGGTGACGATGTTGCAAAATTATGTTATTGGGTATTTTATCTCCAAACATAATGTCAGCAGTTAATTTTATACTTGCAGAAGTAGTTAATAATATATGTAGATATAAATGTAGATTATAACTATGTAGATATTACACATATCTATATTGTTTAGGGATTTATCATTGTTACTACTGATTTAGCAGCCACAAATAAAAAAGTAAGATGCCGAATAAAGAACGGAGTAAGCATCCTCTTGTTAAATAAATAAAATACATTACTTTCACAGAATTTCAGCACATAAAGTTGCATGTGGAAACCAATTAGGAGTCTAGAACTTGACTGTTGTTACATTGGCGTCTGTGAACATACCTTTGGCTATTCCAGTTATTGTTAAATATTTAACTCCTGCCATGTGTTAACAAGAGTGATCAGTGTCCCACTGCTCTTTTGCAAATATTGTTTTCTTTTGGGAAAATAATGAACCCACCAAAGCAAAGATTCCAACAATTACTGCAACTTTCTCTCAGACTTCTTAGAGTAGGAAAAGCACAGATCCTGTATTGCCAGCTAGTAGATTATTTTGTGTAATTGTTAGCTGTAATACTAAAGACCAAAGAAGAACTGTCCCTTAGTTCAGACACTTAAAGGAGTGCTCATTATTGTCCAGTGTAAGAGTAAAATCTTTGATGTTTCACGTTGCTACTTCATTGTTTATCCAGTAATGAGGTATCCTTTGAATAGTCTCAAGTTTGTATTTTATTTGGACTGCATATGGAAAAAAGGGGGTGCATTAAGTTCTGAACTAGTTCTTCACATGTTAAATATGTGGAGGTGTCAGATCATGCTTGAGATGTTATAAGCCTTGGAGGCTGAGTGGAATGTTGTCTGAATGTTAGCCTTTTTCATCAGTCTTTTAGTATATTATATAGAGGATTATTGTCTGGTATCCAGTCCTAACCAACTTATGTTCCTGAGAGGTGGATGCCAGGAAATCTACCTTGATGGCATGATCAAGAGTTGATTCTTTGTATTCATGTGAAGAAATCATAATAAGAGTTATGATTGGCATGCTTCAGTCTTAATGCTTTGCATTGCATGAACCTTTATCTGTTCCATTTGCTACCAGTTATAGCAAAATAATAAATAAATAAAAACAAAACAACGTAGGAGCATGAACCGTTTTCTGGCCTTCAAAGCCTTTGAAAACTTGTAAAGCACTTAATGCTGTGACACAGTAGGCAGAATCATAGTTCTTTTGAAGAAAGAACAACTTTAAAGGCTTTAGACATTTCATTATGCCACAGTTTTTATTTGTAGTTGTGGCTGAATGAAGTTCCAATACTTTTTAAAGCTGTTTTACCTTCTGTCACTTTTCCTTGCTTGCCAGTACTGTCAGCTGTCAATGTCGAGCATGAGACCCTTTCTTAACAATGCTCAATGCTTAACTAGCTTATCTTTTTCCTGTTTCGGAGCATAATTGCATGCACTGCATGTTTTTTTTTACAGTTTATTGTCTGAAGTACAATACATTATTTTCCATTCATTCCCAGGTTTTTATTTATATCCACTGCGCAGGAGACACAGCCCCTGCAAAAAAGCCCTGTAATCACTATGCATTGTTTTTTGATTCATAGACACATTAGCAGCATTGAGGAAATTACTCAATATCAGCTAATATGCATGTCTATAAATTGCTGTTAACTACCTCAAAGTGCAGCTTATCACTTTCCATGGTAGTTGACTGGTTGGTTGCATCATGTAAATACAGGCATGCCTACCCTATCAGTCACTCTCCAGCACACACAAGCACACACAACCACACAGACATTCCATACCTGTCCCTGTTTTTAGAACTTCCACAGTGCCTCCTTTTCCCCTGCCAAGGTAATTCACAGATGCTTATGCCGGGCATTAGAGTTTAACATTTCGTATCCATCAGTAAATGTATGCTACTCATGTTTATGAGGTGGAGAGGTATGCTAAACATTTCCTGACTCTCTCTCTCTTTCCCTCATACATCACAGCATGTTGCAGGCACTGCATAATGCTCGAGATCCTCAATGTATGGTAAAGAAACACCTGCTTCATTAACTTCTCAGTTAGTACAGCTAGATAATGCAGGGTATTCTTGTGTCAAGGGTGCATGATTTGAGTCCTCTTTCCCTTTATGCATTTTTTACATGTAAATATATTTTAAAGCTCTAGCCCTAATGTCTAGTGATGGAGGCAAATGACTAATATCTGCTTTCTGAGGAGGAAAGGTTGAGGGTTTGAGGTCTGCTTTGTGCCTTTTAAGGCACATTACTTTGCCCTAGTGTCTAGTGGTTCTTTGCAGCTTTTATTTGAATATGTGGCTGAAGTCTCACCAAATTGTATATCCCGGATGTATGTTGTTCCCCCTCCCCATCTCCCCAATCCCTGTTTTGTTAAAGTACCATTAAGGCATGAGAATTAATTGTTGTCTAAGGTATCCAGTGCCCCTCCCCATCCCTGTACTGTTAACATCTGTAAAGGCAAGAGAATCAACAGTCATTGTGGGTGTCTAGTGGCTCCTCCCATCAAACAAATGTTGGCAGATTCTGCACATTAATCTAGGTGTAGGTGTGCGTGTGTGTGTTTTGTGTAGGTAGCTAGGTATGAAAACCATCCCAACTCCCCCCACTCACAAAACAGCCCCATCCCACCCAGCTGCAGTCAAGACATTCATCATTTCCCCCTTACTCACACACACACACACACACACACACACACACACACACACACACACACACACACACACACACACACACACACTTACACAAGTCATAGCCCTACCTTACCACTAAATGCCTCAGCACTTAACTCTACAATACCATGATGTGGAAAGAATGGCAGTGCTAATCTGCATGGCTGAATGATTCTATGTATTGTTCAGCAAGTAGATGCCTTCCCAGAGGCAGTTCCAGGGGAGAGAACACATGGCAAATTAGCATATGCCTCTGTCCTAAACTGCCTCATTATCATGTAGCATGGCTGCAGAGGCAGCAAAAGAACCATTTTATGACTGTTTGTGAATACAGCGGTAACCTATCTTATGAATTCCTATGAATTATGAAGTTACCTGATTCTACTTCTAAAAATTCATATTCTGCCAATAAGACCACTTCAGTGCTAGAATGTATTCGATTTTTGACTGAAATTCACTTGGGTTTAGCTAATCAAGTTTGCTTGTTCTTTAGGGAGACATCTGATCAATGGGTCATTATGCTTTAATTGTCATATGGACTTGCCAAGATTGCATAACTATGGAGAGTAGAAAGTGACTGTTTTAACAGTGTTATTTGTTCTGTCTTTTGCTGCGGTGGTGGTGCTGCGGTAGCGTTGTCACCTCACAGTAAGACGTTGTCCCGTTCGATTCTCAGCTAGAGCGTCTTCTGCGTGGAGATATGCGTGAATGGGCGTACCTTCGTTGAAGGTTTTGCATCAGAGCTGGCAACTCAGCACGTAAAAATGTACTGCCAGTCATTAGCGGACCGGAGTTTCGCTGTGGCGACCCCTAACCGGGAAAAAGCCGAAAGACCCAACAACATTTGTTCTCTCTTTTCTGAAGTGTGAACATGGAGTTTTATATATAAAATATATATATTATATATATATATATATATATGTATACCGATGAACATATTGAGATCACGGTTTTGCTCTACAATGCATTACCTGATTCTACTTCTAAAAATTCATATTCTGCCAATAAGACCACTTCAGTGCTAGAATGCAATTTATTGGATGCACTTACATAGATGAATAAAGACTGAAGTATAATAATGAAATGCAGATTGTTTATATGCAGCATTGCAAGTGAATGGTATGGAGTGACACTGAATTTGTTTTTGCCAAGATCAGGAGATAGTGGGGATGGGAACTGTCCATTTTGCTTACACTTGTACAGTTGTGGTGTTGGTATATTTAGAATTTCAGGGGTGTGGGTAGCTTGCTCCATGGAAATGTACATTTTTTTCTTATTTTTTTTCCATTGTATTGAATTATCAGTCTAGTGCAGAATGACATTTCAGTGTATGTAATGTATATAGCTGTGTGTGTATATATGTGGATGTGTGTTTATACACACACACACACACATATATATATACATATATATATATATATATATATATATATCATCAGTAAGGAACATGGGGATGCAAGGAGAATATATTTATGCACCAAGAAAAAAAGATGGATTCAGAGAGGCTTACCTCCCCACAAAAACAAATTCCTTTATTGAGTTTTAAGTGTGATGCCTTTCTTTAGTTTTATGAAACAAGTCACTATTCGGGGGGGGGGGGAGGTCCAAGATCGCTGCACACTGATCAACATTTTCACTTCAGTTCTTCTAGTGTGAGAAGAGAAACTGAAAAAACAAGGGCCAAGAACTTCGTCACTTTTGGCAAATTCAGTTATTGGCTAGTACACTGCCTGGATGTCAGCATAAAAGAAACTAAGAGAGCCCAAAGGAAAATTAACTAGAAAAGGTAAAGTGGAAACACTGACTGATAAGAATCCTGCAGCAGTTCAGCAAAAAGCAGTTCAAGCTTCAGCTTTAATGCAAGATATGGTTTCCAATAATCTAGAAGAAAACATAAGTCAAATGTGTTCATATCTGACTGCAGTAAACAAAACATCGAAAGAGTATATCAACTCCAACAAAAGACTAGAAAAATGGAATAAGCTTTAAACAGATATTCAGATGAGCTGGTAAAACTGCAAAAATCAGAGGTCAAAATGAAGAAAAGGTTGGCTAAGTATGAGACTGCTCAAGAAGAGATGTTTCAAAAAATGGCAGAATTAGAGGACAGGGCAGTTAGGGAAAACCTGAGATTTTCTGTTGTACCATGAAAACTAGAAGGAAGAAACTGTTAATTTTATGAAGGCACAAGTAAGCAACTGGACTAGTACTCAACAGCAGGATCTGTGTAATTTATTTTAGTTTTATTTAACATTTGTTTACCTGGAAAGTTTGACTGGCATAGAGTCCATTGCCCTGGGAGAAATGCTCAAGATGCTTGTCTTTGGAATATGGAAGGAAACCAGAGCACCCAGAGGAAACCCAAGTGAATGCAGGGAGGACATGCAAACTCTGCACAGAAGGCTCCCCAGCTGAGAATCTAACTGGAGAACCTCTTGCTGTGAGGCAACAAAGCTAACTGCTGCACCATTGTGAACACATCTTTGTATGCCCCAAACCTGGTCATGGGACAACAGCCAAGACCTGCATTAGTAAAAATGCAATCATACCAGCAGAAAGAGTTGATCCTGACAAATCTGTGGCAAAAGGGCAAAGTATTAAAAGTTGGAGACAGCAGAGTATTTATGGGAAATGATTATTCACTTGTACACCAGGCAGAAGGGAAGTAATTTTATTCCAGCAATCAGGGAATTCTGAAAGGCAGGTGTGAGATTCAAGCTGTTATACCCATCTGTCTTCAGACTCTGTGTGTATGTCTATATATATATATATATATATATATATATATATATATATATATATATATATATATATATATATATATATATATATTTATATATATATATATATATATATTTTTTTTTTAATGCAGAATAGGCTAAGGAAGAAATACAAAAGTTTGTCCAACAAAGGGTGAACCATCAAACAAAAGGGAATCTTCTCCTAATTCCTCTGATGGTAAGGCTGATAGAGAAGCTTTGCCTTTTTCCGGTGTTCCAAAGGAAAATGCTTGAGAGACAGAAAAAAGGTGCAGGAATTGATTGGAAGAATCAGGAGTACCTTGGAGCTGAACTGGTGTCTAGGGTTGGGAGATGTAGACAACCAGAAAGATCAGCAATGCTGAAATTAGTGAAAACATGTGAGGCTATAAAGCATCAGTCATGTTTGTGAAATATGGCTTTACAAGGATAAGTGGCTGAGAAAGGCTGGATTTTTGTTGACTTTGTTAAACTTGTTGGGAGAGTGACAGGCATATGCCCAACTTCATGTCATTAATGTTTAGGAGGACTCTAAATGGAAATAAAGAGGAAAAAAGAGGGGAAAAGGTAACTGCAAGTAAAACTATTTTTGTTCTTAACAGAACTTGTATAAAATATTTTATGATATAAATTACATGTAAGATAGTAAAGTATTTGTAATGGTTATTGATAGAGATACTTGAACTAAGCAGGTGTTTTTTTCCTTTGTTTTTTTTTTTAGTTTTAAGAAATGTAGGCATTGTTATGTAAAAAGAGAAAAAAGTGTGGACAAAAGCATGTTGAAGTCATTAGGCTGGAATCTTAGACTGCTGAGGTGGGGAATGGAGTATAGAAGTGCATTGATCATAATATATGTAGAAATGCAATATTTTATTTTACTTTTGCATAGGTAAATATCTGAATTAATGCCCTTGGCTTAATCTGATGACAATTTTTTGTGAATACAAGTTGGCTTTAAAAACATGTGAGGCCACAATGTAATAAATAGTTTTCTTTAAGCAAATAAAAAAAGTTCAGTGCCAGTTAAGAAGTCTGAATCTGAAGGTAGATCTGCATTTTGATCTTATGTTTCCATGGAAACAAGCTGATTAAAGGTGAAGGCAATAAATCAACAGTTCTAGACATTGTTTACTGTGAGAAATATAAAATTAAAAGGTACAAGGGGAAACCGTTCAATAAAAAACAAAGTTTGAAATTATTGTATCATCAATGACCCTTCGCATCCAGGCAGCCAACATTTTAAAACTATTGCCATTGGCCAGGTGTAATAGATTAATTTGCGCCAAAACAAGCAGATAAAAGAACATTTTTTCCACATGCCATCAAGTTCATAAATAATTCAGCTTATTAGGCTGGGTATTCTTTTTTCTCAAACCTCTGAGGGTTCTGCAGTATTCTTTATTTATTGTTAATACTTGTTTCTTTCAGAGTTTGTTAGTATATTTCTTGCACTGAGTTGGACTTTGCACTTTTAAAGTGTACGTATATGTATATTTACATTCTTTGTCTTGTTTTTAATAGTTGTACATATGTAATTTATGTAATTTATACTTGGAGAGTCATTGAAACCAGAGTCCAGTTACTTGTATGTGCCCATACTTGGCCAATAGATGTGATTCTGATTCTGAGTAACTAAATACTTAAATGCATTTACTAGAACAGTGTATCATTTTGTTTTATTTAAAGACAGCCAGTGTGCACTTTTTCTTAAGGCTAAAAGTTAATGTATTCTAAAAACATACAAATTGTTTTTCACATCTGGGAGGGTAATAAATATAAGGCAAAAACAGACAGCAAATAGTTAAATGGGAGCACAGGTTGTAATGTGTCTCAGCATGGACATTCTTAATTTTATGTTAGGTTTTGCCTGTGTGTAGCTGTCGATTTGAGACATTTGTTCCTATAAGGAGCGCTAAACTTCATTATTTAAAAATGTACATAGTTTTGTGTGTTTGTTTTAAGTTAATAGGTTCTGGGGCTGCGGTTTATTTTTTGTTTGAGCGTTTTTATTAGCACAAAAAATCTTGTAAAATGTGACATAGGTTCAAAAGGGCGACGACAAGAAACATCTGTACAAAAGATCAACCTGTCAAACATCGTTGGATGCATGTAACACAAAAGCTAAAAATAGACATTTTAAAAAGCTACCATATATGATAGGTGACAATAACAACTTTTTTCATAATGGCTGCACTAAACATATTGTTTTAGAATGTGAATGGCCTCACATGTATAGACAAAAAGAAAGTATTGATTTATATTAAGAAATGCAGAGTGCAAAAAGCAATGCTACAGGAGACACTCTTGGAAATAAATGAACATGTAAATTTGATAAAGAAAGAATTTCACAAGAAATTCATCAGAGTATTGAGGACAAAGGAAAAGGCAGGTACTTATACTGATTGCTGATAGTGATAGAAGAATTAAAAAAAGATAGTAATTGCAGATTTGTAGAAGTAAGGTGCTTCTCACAAGGGAGAAGGATTAAGCTGGCATGTATTTATATTCCACCTAAAACTGGTATAATGGAGCTTGAGAAAATTTTGAGAGAAATAATTAGCTTTCAGCAGGTAATGTTAAGGTTATAGATGGAGAGTGAAATTTTGATTTGCAACAGAGAGGTTGTATCTGGGTGACCTAGGAGGGAAAATATAACAAAAGAGGGTAGATTTCTGAAGACATTTATGAGAATATTTGGTATGGAAAATATCAATTCCCTAGCAGGAACTCTTGGAGAATTTACATATTATACCCCAAGGCTAGACTAGATGAAAATTATATTTCACAGGAACACATGCATTTAATTAAAAGTTTCAACACATCCAATAACTGTTTCAGATCATGCACCAATAACAACTAAGATAAAAATGCAGGGTAATGAAGTACAAATGAGACAGTGGCATTTCTTCAATTGAGAGGAAGTTACAGCTACTTAGTGGGATAAAATGAATGTGGAGTTTTTAAAATAGAGTAGAAATAAAAGCAGAGTTATGGTTAAGAAGTAACAAGAATTTTTTAGAGGGGCTAACAAAGGTTAAAGTATTGCAGAATAAGGCGGATCTCACAGAACAAATGCAGGCTGCTAAAGAGAAAATAAGGGAGTATCTGGATAATATGTGCGAGTTTAAACAGATAGCTTCAAAGCAAATGTTTTTGATAACTCCAGAGCACAAACATTTTAACATGACGACTAAGGCAAGGGAAAGTAGAAAGGGTTATTGTTAAATTTCGGGATCATATAACAAGAAAAATAACCAGAGATCTGGTAGAGGTAGGCCAAGGTTAGAGGTAGATGAGGTCAACAATAAACAGTTAAGATAGGAAGAAATGAGATAAAAATAGTGATGTATAATTAATCTCCAGGAAAGTTTCCAGGAATAGATGGCATTCCTGTGGATGTTTGGAATCTAGGAGGGAAGAAAGTGGTAAAAAGCTGGAATGTTTTGTTTAACAGTATTTTAAAAGGTGGGGAAGAAGCTATGGTGGAGGTAATTCCTAACAACAGTAAAGACCTATCAGACCCAGCTTCATAAAAGCACATTTCAGTTTTAAATCATGATTATAAAGTGTTTATATCTATAAAGCTAAAACAATGTCAGAGTTGTTAGCAAAATTGATACATATGGATCAATGTGGGTTTGTGGAGAGGAGGCAAACAGTTTACAACAGAAATAGAGCAATGATGATTCAGAGGGAACAGAATGTAAGAAAATACCCCTGTTGTTTGTGGGTTTTGATGCAGAGAAAGCAGTTAACAGAGTAAGCTGGGATTTTAATGAGTAGAGGTTTGCATTCCCTGTTACAATAAAAAGGTTAATTAGGAGGATATATGAGGGATCAGAGATAAAAATTAAATTGGGAGGTTTCTGTCTGATAAGTTGTGTCTAAACAGAGGAACCAGGTAGGGGTATTCTTTTTCCCCTTTGTTGTTTGTATTATATTTGTTGTGTATCTGTTAGTGTTGTCAAGTGTTTGCCTTGGGGTTCCTATAACATAGTTGAACTTGTTCAAGTTCAAATCTTATATGGTCGAGACCATAAGTTCGAACTTGTACAAGTTTGAGCATTTCAACGGAAATCTCTGTGAGGGGAGGTTTTCATTCTGGTGAATGAGGTGTGATTTCGGAGTTGGTATATTTAAGTAGCGGGGGCTGTGAAGGGTGCAGAGGGGCTTGCCCCCTGCTTACAACACTTTATTTTGTTTTTCCTTCTTTTTTTTTTATTCATAGTTGACGTTTTGTAACTTTGAACGGAATGGTTCGTACATTTCGTGTTCGAAGTTATAAAACTTCGACTGTGTGATATAGACCCATTTGCCTCCCTCTACAAAACTACATTGATCCATTCTATCAATTTTGGCATTACTTTTGTCATTCTTTTAGCCATTATAGACATGAACACTTTATAATCATTGTTTAGTATTGAAATGGGCCTGTATGAAGCTGGGCCTGATGGACCTTCACCCTCTTTAGGTATTACAGCTACCACCGCTTTCTTCCAGGTTGTTGGTACTTCTCCTCCTCTTAAAATACTGTTAAATAAAACCTTCTAGATCCTTATCAGTTTTTCCCTCCTAGCTTCCAAACTTCCACAAGAATGCCATCTATTCCTGACTTTCCTGTAGATTGGTTATACATCACAATTTTTATTTCATCTCCTTCTATCCTAACCATTAGTAACTGAGCCTTATCTACCTCTAACCTTGGCATATTTAATTTTTCCATAAGCATTTCCATTTGTATCTTGTCTTAATTTCATATTTCTCTGCTTTGTACAGACTTTCATAGAATTTCCAAAATATTTCTAATACCTCTACTTAATTTCTTGTTATCTTCCATGGTATAGGCTGCCTAAGCTTGGCAACCACCCTTTCTACTTTCTGTTGCCTGATTGTTGTGCTAAAAGTTTTTATGCTCTAGTGTTATTATCAAATAAAAATCAGTTGCTTAACAGCAGTCTTTCTAAACTCGTGCATAGTATCGAGGTAATCCCTTATTTTCTGCTTAGCATTCTGCAGCAGATCCTTCTCTTGTTCGGTGAGATTCCCCATATTTTGCAATACTTTAACATTTGTCAGTCCCACTAAATAAGTCTTGTTACTTCTTAACCATAGCTCCCCTTCTTTTATTTCTACCCAATTTTTAAACTACACCTTAAGTTTATCCCACACCCTAGCTATATTTTCAGAAGAAATTTCTATCCTCAGAACTCCTGAATAATTTCCACTACTCATTCCTTGCTTTTCACCACATAGGCAGGTAAGTGGCAGGGTCTCATTTTTATTTCATTACTCTGTGTTTGTATTTTAGTTATTATTGGTACATGATCTGAAATAATTATTGAGTGCATATCAAGACCTTCAGTTAAATGCAGATGTTTCCTGTGAAATGTAAAGCTTGTCTAGCCTAGCTCAGTTTTTATATCTTGGGGAATAATGTGTAAATTCACTCCAAACTACTATTACTGAATTCACATTTTCCATGCCAAATATTTTCATAAAGTTTGTCAAAAAAATCTACCCTCCTTTATTATACTTTCCCTTCTGGGCCCCCCAGACACACCTCCACTGTTGCAAATCACATTCCAGGCCCCATTCCTTGCTGAAAACTGATTATTTCTCCCAGAATTTTCTTAAGCTCCATTATAGCAGTTTTAGGTGGAATATAAATACATGTCAGTGCAATCCTCATTCTTCCTTGCCAGTAGCATTTAGCACTAGAAATCTACCATAATTATCTTTTTTATCCTCTTCTATCACTATTGGAGCTCCTCTTGCAATTAATGTAAGTGTTCCTCATTTCCTTTGTCCCAGGTATTCCGCTGAATAACCATCCTGAAAATCTTTCTTTATCAAATTCACATGTTCATTTCTTTCTAAGTGCGTCTCCTGTAACATAGCTATTTGTACTCTACATTGTTTAATATAGTTCACTACTCTTTCTTTTTTGTATTTATCCGTGAGACCATTGACATTTGAAGACATTACAGAAAGCACCATTGTATTAAAAAATTATTATTCCCATCTTTTATATATGACACCTTTTTTGCTAAATATCCAGTTCCACCGATTGTATTACATGCATACACTGTTTGACAGGTTGAACTTTTATACAGTTGTTTCTTGTCATATGCATTTGAACCTATGTCACATCTTACAAAAGTTTTTGTTTTATTGAAAATCCTCAAACAAAAACAAACACACCTCAAATACCCCCCTAAAACATCTTAACTTAATACTAACACACAAAACTATGTACTTCTTCAAATACTGATGTTTTACCCTCCTAATAGGAGCAAAAGACATCTACATTTACAGACTTGAGTTAACCTAAAATAAAGGTTAAACATGCTAAGACGCGTGGTGCAGCCTGTGTTTCTGCAAAGTGCTAATTGGTTTTGTCTTTTCTTTATAGCCCTCCCAGCTGGGAAAACCCTTGAATGCTCTCAGAAAACACTATCTCTTAGCCAATTTCTCTTCTCATTTTTTTCAGCCAATCATTATCCACCAGACTGTGGCCAGTTTCTCTTTATCAGATTGTCTCCATGGAGACATGAGAGACAGGCAGACAGTTTCTCTTTATCAGATTGTTTCCATGGAAACATGAAGACCAGCTGCAAAATTGCTATGGAGCATAAATGTATTTGCTAGAAAAAAAACTCATATTATACCATGACCCCCCATTAATATTCCAAAATGTGCACGCTGATTGGCCAGCGTGCACGTTGTAAATCGACTTATACTAATGGAAAAAGGTCCGGTCGTCCGGACTTTTTCCATTAGTATAAGTCTTTTTTTAAAACACTGTCTCGCTATGTTAAAAGAGTTTAACATAGCGACACAGGTTTAAAAAACAAGATCTCTGTTGCTTTTTTAAAGCTGTCTCGCTATGTTAAACTCCTTTAACATAGCGACATCGGTAAAAAGCAACGGAGATCTTGCTTTCTCCGTTGCTTTTTTAAACCTGTCTCGCTATGTTAAATGGGTTTAACATAGCGAGACAGCTTTAAAATAAGCAATGGAGATCTCCGTTGCTTATTTTAAACTGTCTCCATGTTAAACCCATTTAACATAGCGAGACAGGTTTAAAAAAGCAATGGAGAAAGCAAGATCTCCGTTACTTTTTATGTTATGTTAAATGGGTTTAACATGGCGAAACAGCTTTAAAATAAGCAATGGACATCTCCGTTGCTTATTTTAAAGCTGTCTCGCTATATTAAACCCATTTAACATAGCGAAACAGTAAAAAAGCAACGGAGATCTTGCTTTCTCCGTTGCTTTGGGCCACAGCTCTGATGTACTGCGTAGGCATGCGCAGTACATCAGAACTGCCACGGATGCCAGACAGCTGTAGAAGTCAGCAAAGAGGCATTATACAATGCCATTATTTAAGAAAAGTAATTGTTTCTTTTCTTAAATAATGTCATAGTATAATAGCAATAACCCACTTCTGGGTGTGGGTAATGCGGGATTTACCCACGGTTGAGGTAAATCCTGCATTACCCACACCCAGGCGTGGGTTATTGCTATAATATTCAATATTCTTTTTCATTTATTTGCTTACTCTTAAAATTAATTACTAAATCTTTTTTTTTTCATTGTATTGCCTACATTTCGTAAAACTAAACAAGAAAGAGAGAAGGGCAAAATAAATGAAGAAAAAGAACAGCAGCATGTGTTTACAATCCCCATTTCACTTAAAAATAAGTGATAAAACTTTACTTTATAGCATGCAAAGAAAACTGTACACCACAAAAACAGTGCTAGTAAAAAAAAAATTCTTTAGTTATGGTTAACTTTCTCTCCCCTCTTCCCCTCCCCAAAGCATTTTTTGAACATTTATGACATGAAGTATGCTTTAGAGTCCTCCACAAGTCCAGCAAATTCTGAATAAGTCCAGTATTTCCAGATTTTCTTGTTCTGTCATATTTAACACATATACTGGTTTTATTACTACTGTGTGCAGTTGTCTTATATCTTTCTGTAGGTTACTGGAATTCATGTGTGGAGGTTGCATTCCTTTTTGCTGAACAGCTATAGAATTTTCCTCTGTCAGTGTTTCTTCATCAATTTTTGTAGCTGATTTTTCCCAGGTCGTCTGTATTTCTTTTTTCCTGGCATCCAGGCAGTACACTTTCTAGCCAGTTACTGAAATGTATCCATAAACACAAATCTGCTGGCCTTCTATGCTGAGTTTCTGTTATCACACTGGAAAAGTTAGAATTAAGCTGCTACTCATTGTGTAGCTATCTTGGAAGTCTCCAGGTCAGGCATATTTGTATCAGCCAGAGGAAATGTGGACAGTATTTAATGAAGAGTTGAATGATTTTCATCTTGGATGGGAAGAGTGCAAGAGTCAAGTGGGATAAGGTGATCCTTCCAGTCAAACAAGGCAGTTTGGGATTACTTGATTTTAAGGGATATTTTAGAGCTGTGCAGTTAAGGCTTGTATACATATCACAAGCAGAAAGCTATAATTGAAAGTGGAAAGGGATGACGAAGCAGGAGGGAAATTCAAAAAATAAGGTGAGAGTGGGATTTTGGATGCAGATCCTTAAGGAAAATAGCATCAGCCATACAGAATGTTATATTTATAAAGTAGCAGAAAGTAGTCTAAAACCAGTGTGTATGAGAACTCATGACAGTTCCACCTTTTTTTACTTTTTCACAAGGACAAGGGTGCCTCTTTGTACCAGTCTTTTTATGCTCAAGGTGGTTAATAATTTGTCCTTGAATCAGTCCATTTGTCTTTCTTCTTTTTCCCTTCTCCACAGAATCCAACTGAGAGGGTTCTTTACACCTTTGATTTATATAGTTAGCTCAGATATTGCCTATACAAGACAAAACATGCCAGAAAATCTGAGCAGCATTTTGTTTCCTTTCATGCAAGAAAATTAAGTTTGGCAGTAACTAAGCAAACCATCTCTTCCTGGATTTCTAAGGCCATTTCTTTTTGCTGTTCTTTTCATGGCAAGCAGCTTTCTTCTTCTGTATGTACTCATTCTACCCAGGCAGTGGCCTCTTCCGGTGCTTTTTTCAAGGGTCTAGATAGTAGATCCATCTTGGAAGCTGCTACTCTGTCTTAAAAAAAGTGGAAATGCCATGAGTGCTTGAAGTTCAGAGACCATCTTGGCAGAAATAATAGCCAGCAACAATATAGTCTTCCAGGTACAATGCTGTAGGGAAGAGGAAACTGCAGATTCATTCTAAGGGGATCTGGTATTTGTCAACCTGGGATGATATGGTTGACAGACCTTGATGCTTTGCCAGATATGGTCTTCATCTGTCATCCCTTGGATTTCGGCTACTGGCTAAGGATGTTGCCTCCCCATAGTGCCGTTTTTAGGCAGTGTCACATGAATAAAATTCCCGATGTAAAAATACCCTCTAAGAATAACCTCAAAGTCATGCTGCTAAATGCTAGGAGTCTAAGCCTGAAACTTCACTTACTGGAAGCAGTCCTTACCTTGCAAGATGCTGACATCTGTGCAGTCACAGACACTTGGTTTAAGGCTGTGAAGAGCACCCCAGCCATAAAGGGTTACATTTCCTTCCACACATTCAGACAACAAACTGATGCTGTGAGAGCAAAAGGAGGTGGTATATCATTATTCATTAAAGATAAAGACACCTCTAGATCGGCCACACAGCACAATTCCCTGGAATTACGTCAAGTGCAATTGACTTGTAGTAAGACCCCTCTTCAAGTCATTGCCAGCTGTAGGACCCTCTCCATGAAACAGGACATCCAGTTAGCCTACTTGGATCTACTTGAGTCAATCAAGATACGACCACCCTGATTTTGGGTGTCTTTAATTACTGTCCATTGACTGGGTAAATTATACGTGTTCTAACTCACTTACCCAAAGGTTCCTGGATTTTGTTAATTGCAATGCCTTTGATCAGCTGGTTGATACTTGCTCAAGGGGCTCAAATATCCTACATCTGGTGCTCAACAACATGGGGAACAGTTGCATCACCCCCAGTGTACTGCCCACCCTGGTTAGATTTAACCATAAATCAATCTCATTAGAGGTAACCGTAACATCAGACCCCCCCCCCCCTCCAAGCAGCAACTAGACTAGAAAACTTCTCCAAGGCCAATTACAACCTCTTACGAGATGACATAAATAGCTTTGTAGCCCCTCCTCCCACAGATGGAATGGACATCTATATTGAGTTATACACCAATGTTTTATATTAACATTTGTACAATTGTATTGACTCTGCCCTACCTGATAGCACCAAAGTAAGATTTTCAAGGGAGAACAAACCTGCCTGGTGGACATCTGCCATTAACAGGCTATACAATAAGTGAAAGAAGTTACTGTCTAAGGGTGGGAAGAAATGGACTCAAAACAGGAAACATTCCCTCCTCAACATAAACAAGCAAATAATACTCCTTGTGAAGTCCTCTAAAGCTAACTTCAAATCCAAATTAGCTTTCACAACTAAAGACAAGCATAAGGTGTTCTTCATTTACATCCGTAACCACAAAGGAAAGTCCCAGATTTGCACTGAACTTGTAGTCAATGGTACCACATATACAGAACCTCTGGATATAGCAAACCTACTGGCTGATAGGTTCATTGAAAACTTCAGCCCCCTGTCCCTGCCGCACATACCCCAAAGCATCCCCACCACCTAGTATCTCTAAGGAGCAGTTCTTCAATGCCCTCTCCAAGGGCAAAAACACAACCTCTATGGGACCAGATAACATCCCAGGCTTTGTTCTACATGGACTAAAACAGGAATTAGCAACACCACTGGGTACTCTCTTCAATCACAGCTTAAGCACTAGCTTTGTCCCAGAGAAATTGAAAACAGCTACCGTCATTTATTTGCATAAAGTTGAGTGCATCCACAGACTCCAGGAGTTATAAACCCATTAGCTTGACCATCCTTATCTATAAGGCCATGGAATGAATCATCATGGACCTTATCAATAAAGATATAAGAAACCTCCAAACGCTTGATTCCACCCAGTTTGGCTTTGTCAAGGGGAGAGCATGCCTGTTAAACTTGGTGGACTTCTTTGAGACAGTCACCAAAGCTCTAGATAAGGGTAAATCTCTGCATACAACCTACCTTGACTTAGTTAAGGCTTTTGACACAATCCCCTACTCAAGCATCATTCATAAACTCACCCAGTTAGGTATAAATCCATATATTGTCAGGTGGGTTGCAAACTGGCTCACTGATAGAACTCATACAGTCAAAATAGGAGATTCCACCTCCTCCAACAGTTCTGGGACCCCTACTGTTCAGAATCTACTTCTCTTAAGTCTAGGCAAAAACTAAAGGTCTGTGGCTGATAAAGTTTGCTGATGACTGCAAACTGGGAGCAGTCATAGAGTCCCCTAATGATGTGAGCATCCTGCAAGAGGGACTTGCGTAGAATAATGATTGGTGCCAAAGTCATGGTCTTAAACTAAATGCAAAAAATGCATTATAATCCCTTTTGGCAAGAGCGTTGCTCCTGCAAACTACCACATTAATAGCAATACCCTAAGCACCCATTCAGTGGTTAGAGACCTGGGCACATAGGTTGACAGCAGCCTCACCTTTGATCACCATGTCTCCACAGTAGTAAGAAGGGCATTTTATATAGATTCATAGATTATTACTAAGCTAACTGCCCTGATGGAACATTTTAAGCCTAGCCAATTACCCCCTGTGAGATTCAAACCCTGCACCTTGTGTTTCTAAGGTAAGCACCTTAATCATTATGCCACCCTCCAACCAGTTTGCTTAAATAAGGTCAACAAGTAAGGGCATTGCTTCCAGAAAAAAAACAAGGTTATAACCCCCCCATGCTGTTCCCTCATCAGGCCAGTAATAGAGTACAATGCTTCCTTTGGAATGTACCTTTCCAAGAACCTGCAGCAATTGGAGAGACCACAAAGATTCCTTACAAAGGAAATTGAGAGTCTTCAGCATCTGTCATGTGGACAGACTGAAATCACTGTCACTTTACTTTATGTCTTGTAGACTACCACAAGGGGACCTGTGCTTAGCATATAAGGCAACCTCTGACCCTGCTTTAATGGGAATGCTGCACATTCACAAGTCAAATGGCACATGGGTCACTCACTGTAAGGACCTTAACCTGGTATGCAGCATCAACAGAATCTGCTGGAGGGACAGATTTGTCTCTCAGATATTGCATCACCTGTGGAACAGGCTTCCAATTCAAACAGAGCACCTTGTTGACCTTATTTAAGCACACTTTGGATGATTGGATGGGTAATTGGAAATTCACCTGGGGGCGTTCCACCTGTGTTCCTCTTGGACAGGGGCAGTAGGTGCTGATTTTAGTGTCCACTTTAAATGGACCCTCTTGGAAATAAGGGTTGAACTTGGCTAGACTTGTAAAGGCTCTGGGGCCATTAGCCTAGTAACCGCCTATGATCCTATGTTCAAACTCTCACTGAATGTTACAAGTTAGATGTCATTTCTAGGGCCAGGGCCATCCTTCATGGGTGTTTGGAAGGCTGTTCTGTGACTTCCTTCATCCATACTTTCCAGTAGCTTTTGCACTTTCCCAAAAATGAAGAATACTCTTAACAGTGATAAGGAAGGACATAGTACAGTTGCGCAAAATCTTACTTAACAGTAGATGGCCTACTTATCACTGTTGCAGTATTCTGTCCCTCCATCCTACCCTCTGTTACTTTCTCTTGTTTTCCTTCTGGCCAAATGGTCTTTCTTTCTTTCTTTCTTTCTTTCTTTCTTTCTTTCTTTCTTTCTTTCTTTCTTTCTTTCTTCCCTTCCAGAATGTATTTTTTACTGCTTTCCTCTGGGTTGCTCTAGTTCTTCTAGGGCACTTCAGTTCTGAGGATTAAGTGCTTGTACATCAAATGCATATCTTATGTCTTGCATGTAGGACATAAGTCTGATGTATGGTACCCAGAAGATATAAAGGCTTTGGTATGCTGGTTGGATGTTCAGCTATCCTTGGCACGGTATGCCAGGTAAAGAATGCAACAGTGAGAAGTAGGGCATATGCTATTATGGTGAGATCTTGCACAACTATACATTTTCTGGAAATGTTAGAAATTTGTCAGAGTCTAGAAATCTGCAGACCGATCCTACCCATATCTGGGAATAAAGGTTGAGATGGACAACATGCATGGAATGTTATGGTAAGTACATGACTTATTTTTTCTTCATTTATGGTTTGTCTGTAGAATCTATTAAAAATATAGTGGCTAGAAACTGGAATTTATTAAGAAGTGACAGTGAGGTGTATAATATATTAGGAGAGCAACCGAAATGTGTGTATAAAACAGGGATTCATTTAAAGAATAGATTTGAATATCATATTAATTTTGGAAATAATTTTCATAGACAAGCAACAGGAGGTACAAGGAAGTGTGGAAACTGTAATCAATGTTCTGCTATATTAGAGCTCCAATATTTAACTTTAGACAATGTCAATAGCACTAGAGTGCATTTTAAGAAAGGTAATTGTTGTTCAAAACACGTAGTATATTTAGCTAAGTGCTGTACATGTTTGGGGTTCTATATTGGGAAGACAGATAGAGCTCTAAAGAATCGGATATATGAACATATGTATCAAATTAGGAAGCCGAATAACAACAATGCTTTATACAGACACTTAGCTGCTAGTCCTACGTTTTCTAGTTTTAAATTTGCTATATTCGAATGTTTAACCTTAAACCCTAGGGGTGGGAATGTTAAACTTCTATTAGAGGAAAAAGAAGTAAGATGGCAGCTATTATTAAATGCTACAAACCCTCCTGGTATCAATGACAGCATCCCCATCAATCTGGTATTACAATTAAGAGAACAGTGTGAAAATGAATTAAGCTAGGTTTTACAATAAGAATTTTACGGTTATATTATTGTGTTTTTTTATATTTTAAGGTACACAATACAAAAAGGGTTTATACATATACTTTTTACAAAAAAAATTAACATTTTTTACAATTTAACATTTTAGATATATTTGACTGTTATTATAATGTGCACTATTTTTATAGTAATGAATGAGCTCCATTTAGTTGCTATAGTTTATTTTAATGTGTGTTATCGTTAAGTATGTATCTTTAAGGAAATTAAAGTTTTAATTAGTTTTTTAACAGTGTTTCATTGGGTGATTCAGTATATTTAAACTGCTTAGTAATGATGTTAATTGATTCTGAAGAAGTCCACGATCCAGTGGACGAAAGCACTTAATCCATTCATCAAATAAAGAGTTTTGTGGTGAAATAGAATGCTGAATGGGTCTTTATTGCCCTTAGAATACCTGGTGTTAGTTTACTCTAAATTGGCCCTAGGTGTGCGTGTGTGCATGTGTGTTCCTTCTGTGGAAGGTTGGGCACCGGGCGGGCAACTCAACACTGTAAAACTCCACTGCCAATCATGAGCGGACAGATGATCCGCTGTGGCAACCCCTAACCGGGAAAAGCCGAAAGAAGAAGAAGAAGAAGAATACCTGGTGTTAGTTTAGCATTTCATTTTCTGGTTGTTTGCAATTGCAAGTTGTTTATTGGAAACACTGCTGACTTTGAATTTTTACAAAATGGTTATCTATTATGACAAGGTAGCCTTGGTTACTAATCCTTCCTGTATGTCTGTAGTTATGTCAGATTGCTTTGAAGCACATGATTTTAGTGTTATTCCTCCTTTGATTGTTCTCATAATGTGTCAGAGGTAGCTGCTCCATTGTGTGAATCATCAAAGGCAATTTACTATTTTTATATAATAGGATAAAGTCCTTTAGGGAGTGGGTTCCTTTGTCCAATATGTTTTGATAGCCCCAGAAGCAAGCTGTTACCCAACAACTGGAAAGTTGTATTGCCTTTTGCTACATTGAGATTGGTACCAATGTCAGTGTAGCAAAAGGTAGTACAACTTTCCACTCATTGGGTAACTGCTTCTACTAGGAAATCAGCATGTTTTTTTCAGAGTAATTTTGATAACAGAGACTGGCTAGATGGTACCTGGCCTTCTACTCATACGTCTTCAAGTCTGACTGTCGTTCTCAGGCTAGGGGAAGCTTTGCTGAAGCAGTCCGTCTGAGTTTGTGGGAAGGGACCTCTTTCTGTCCGTTGACTTAACAATTTGCTTCTTCACCTAACTGTCCTTTCTGCAACAATGGGATGGTATGAATATAGTACATTTCTCTGTGGAACTTAACATAATAGTTGATAATCAACATAATTTCTTAATTTACAAGGCTCCTGCCTTCTACTATTTCCCATTTGTTAATACGTTTATTGTTTTGTGGTGTTACATTGTTTTAGTTTTTGTGTTGAAATGTGCTTGTTAAACAAGGCATGGGTGGGAGATGATTAGTTAATTCAGGTCCTCTAAAAGCTAGTGATTGGTGAAATGAAGGGTTGTGATTACAGGCTGACATTGCCATCATTGATTCAATGTATTGTCAGTTCCTTTGGTCCTGGTACTTGATCATTTGTGGTTGCTGAGAGAGGCAGTTTCTCCTTTGTCATCACATGGGGGGGGTGATAATGGAGAATAACTTCGATGATATGCTGCTTGGGAGACCCAGGGAAAAGGGATCCTTGAAGTTATTTGCTGCCAGCCAAGGATTAGAAGCTGTCACCTCTTTCACAAAGATACAGCATGTTAATCTCTTACTTGCAGTTTGTTTGATTGGAATTAATACCTGCTGATGAGAACCAGCTTAGAAAAACTGGATGAGAGGGACTCCAGCTATTGCTAAACAGATCTGCAGCCTTGCAATACAAGTTTCAGATGCTACTGCTCAGCTGTCATGTTTGGCAGAAATAGCAGTGGAAGTCAGATATTTGCTATATGAGGAAGTTTCTTACATAGCTCTTCATACTCTTACTCCTTGCTCAGGTCATGCACGCCTGCTGCTGGAGTACATCATTACGTCACAAGCGGGTATAGGAGAAGTTACCCAGCCTGTCCTTCCTCCGTTGTTTTCTGCTGTAACATTTAGGTATCAGTACTAATGTACAACATTGGAACTGTGTGTAATGCCTAAATAAATCATTGAAATCTTCTAAATGTTGTGGTGGCCATCAGCTTGCAATACAAGACACAAACCAACAATTTTTGTATTGTCTAAAAGAAGATCAGGATGTAAAAACAGATGCAAGTGACAATATTTCAACTCAATCACCTATGAGAGATGGTATGAAAAGCAAGAGGCTTGTTTCAGGCAAAGAAATGCAGGAACGAGTAGAAAGGTCTTCTACCGCCTACCAGACAAATGTTAAGACATTGGAGAAGGTCAGAAATCTGGAGACTGTGCACTGGCTGTAGCCTCCTTCTTCAGAGTCCACCTCTGTGATGGCTTCTAGTTCCTTGTCTCACCTGCTGTCCCCTGGCCAGCATGCAGTCAAGTTCACATCCATCATCAACTGATGATAAGGAATGCAGAAGAGCTGCACACACAACTACTACTTTGAGGGAGGTGCATCCCAGCATGTGAGCACTGATCTTACTGCATCAGTTGTGTCCAGATCACAGCTAAGACCTACCAGCTCAATAGAGTGAGTTCTTGAGTCTCCCACCAAAGCCTGAATAATAGATCCACAGACTAGGGCATCTGCACATTCACTTCCACCCACTCCTGAATAAGGCTCAAAGGCAAGAGTTGAGGAGACTCCTATAAGTCCTTCTATATCAAGTGAGCCTAATAGGGCATTACTTATATTAGACATTCACTTTCAGTTTGATATTTGCTGGGAATTTACCCTTGCATGAGGACACACAGTGTGGTGATTACACATGGTCTGTTTTAGGTCTGTCAAATCATGGCACCACATCTGACATGCATTACCTTGTCCACCAGAGTCCCACCATGTGAAATTAAGCATCCCTATGCAATTTGCGTACTGTACAGGCTACCTCATGAAGTGAGAAGGAGTGTGCACTCCCCAGTCTTCCCTTAAGAAGTGGATTCTTGGGATACTGAGCCCCTGTTTTTTCTGAGACTGACAGTTAATGGAATCTTTTCTTCCCATTCTTCTCCCCAGATAATGCTTCTTTTGGAGAGAATCTTTCTGTTATGATGTTCATTATGATCTGGCCTGTAGCTGTTTTGCCTTCTCAGTAGTTTGGAATTGAAAACTTGTCATCCATTTATTGCAGCTTGTTCTGAAGGATGCCATTTTATGCAGCTTGGGATCATTTGAATTGATTTTCCTTTGTGCCTAACAAGGCAGATCTCCAACACAGACATGGTGTGCTTTATGTGTAAATTTTATATAATTTTAAAAATGAAACATTGCCTAGTTTCATTGTTAAAATACAAATAAATAAATAAAAATGACACACTTTGGCAGAGTGAAGTGTGATCCTTATAAAGCTTCCTAAGGCAAACCTTTATGGTGAAAACTCTGGTCCATTATTGGTTCCAGAAACCATGATACTTTTCTGTTTTGTCACCAGAAATGAATCCATATCTTTGGATAGTGTGATCAAGATTGTGTTCTGCTATATTGTTCTTGCTTTATGTCCATAAGTGATATGCTTCACCTGTCCCATTTCTAGTCAGCCCTTATGGACCAGTGTCTGGAACAGCCAGTAGAACACCTTGATTATGGGATCAGGGAATCATTGAAAGAGATCCTTATGACAGCTTCTTCATCTGGGCTTTCATATATAAGTCTCATTAATCTTGACTATGGCAGTACTGTAGTAAGGGCAGCAGGATTAAGATTGTGCATTTGTTAAATGGAATGGCTTGGGCTGCCCTCATACAAGGTTGGGCTAAGGTAGATCATTTTATATGTTCCCTTATGGGGTGTATTTCTTTTAGGGAGGGTCTGTCTGTTGTTGCCCTTTCTTCTTCCCCTTCTATTAGGACAGCACAGTTCCCCAAGAAAAAAACATGGCACCCTAGCAGCAGACAGTATTGCACCCAACTCTGCATACGCTGTCTCCCTAGAGACATACAGGCGCCAGTCCTGGCTAGCATGCAGGAGCTGCCTATGAGAGATCAGTTTTCTGAATTTGCCCTAGCTAAGGGATCCTTAACTAGGGGCTAGTGATTCTGATAAGTAGCTGACTCCAAGTCCAGCTCCAGACAAGTGGAGTACTTCAGGGTTCAGTCCTGGGACCTCTCTTGTTTGGCATCTACTTCTCTGAAGTACAGGCCAACACTAAAGGACTCTGGCTAACAAAGTTGCAGATGACTGCAAACTGGGAGCCATTATTGAATCCCCAAATTATGTGGATACTCTACAAAAGGGCCTTGCAGAAACGGATGCTTGGTGCCAGAGCCATGGGCTCAAGCTCAATGCCAAGAAATGTGTAGTTATCCCCTTTGGGAAAAAACATGTACCTGTGAATTACCACATAGGTGGCAGTAAACTAAATGCTGAAAGTGTGATAAGAGACTCAGGGACACAGGTGGACAGTGGTCTCACCTTCAATAACCACATTGCCACAACAGTCAGGAAATCCTTCTATGTGGCACACCTCATTACTAAGGGCTTTTCATCCAGAAAAAAAGAGGTCATTGTCCCACTGTACTCATCCCTTATTAGACCCATTATAGAATACAACGCCCCATTTGGTATGTACCTCTCAAGACATCTGCAACAACTGGAAAGGCCGCAGAAATACCTCACTAAAAGAATCACAGGCCTAAAGCAGATTCCCTATGCTGACCACCTTAAAAAACTCCAGCTATACTCTGTCGCATATCATCTACTCCAAGGCAATCTCTGCTTAACATACAAGGCCATGTCAAACCCAGAGCTGTTGGACATGCTACGCTTAAAGAAATCCCAATCCCTCAGAGCCACACCCTCCAGGGATCTAAACCTTGTCATCACAATAAACAAAACATGCTGGAGGGATAGGTTCCTGACCCAGAGACTCCCCAGACTCTGGAATAGACTGCCCATACATGTCAAACAGAGTGCCTCTTTGGCTCTCTTCAAAAGGAACCTTGACGATTGGATGGGAGAAAGGAAATTCATCCCAGTGATCATGTCAGTCGACCTGGTAGACAGGGGTCCAGGGAAGTAAATAGTGTGGGAAGAAATAGCCACGGAATTGTTATGGCTAGGCTTATGTAGGCCCTAGGGCCGATAGCCTAGTACCAATCTATGAACCTATAAGGTCTCTGTCAGCTGTATCTTAAAGATATTAGAACCTTTATCTGAAAAATGTTTACTAAATGACCAGGTAGTCTCTTCATCTTCAGTATGGCTGCAGAACTTACCTTTTCCTTCCAAGGGGGGACAGACTGTTCTTTTCTTGCTTCATCCTTGTTCTAAAAGGAACTGTAAGTTTCTGCCCCCTTGGACATCAGCCACTTCAGCAAGCACATGTAATATATGAAATTCTGAATAGTAACTCTTCAGGGGGTTGTACCTCTGCTGCTGCATGGTACTCAGCTGGCGTTATTGATAATGATGAGTGCGTTTTCATACATCATTGTCTGGAGTCCAGACAGAAGGTTCCTTTAATTCACTTACAGCACAAAACGCTACTGCTCGGAATTACCTTTGAATCTAGAGCTTTTGACAAAGTCCTAGCAGCAGAGACACTACACCTGAGCTGTTGCCTCCTGGTTCTCTTTGAGATTGCTCCCTTGCAGTGTCCTTTACTTGAATCCTTTCCACTGAGATGAAAATGGATAAGATATGTGAGAAACACGAAAAATGGAAGGTACAAAAGGCAACTGATAACCAAAAAAGTGTACCAAGTACCCAGCGTCAGTGAAAGCGTTTATTCCAGCAAGACAGTAAGGCAGCAGAACCAATCAAATACGTAGTCACCAAATTAATTCACGTTTCGTCAGTAACTTCCTCAGCATACAGAAAACAGTCTAAAATCACAAAGCAGCGTTTTAAATACTGAACACCTGGTGCAGGTAGACCAATACAATCTAACTTCCTTGAATACATTAAAACTTAGCACATCCATTCACACACCTATAACAAATACAAGTCCACTCAATAAAAAGTACTCTAATAAATAAATAAAATCATCGTAGTCATCTCTGTGTTGAATAAATAGGGGATAAATAGAGTAAACAAATAGGGTGATATACACTCAAATTCATAAATGTACTTAATACAAGAAGAATAAAAAGTTAAAAGGACAGGTAATAACATCATGCTAATAAAGTAAGGCTTTACAAAAAGTGCTAGACATAATAAGACAAATACCTATGTAAGTTGGAATCTTGACAATGTAAATAATGTTAGTTAAAAAATGTGTTATAAATTATTTAAAATTTTAACATTTTAACAGCCCCAATCAATCCAGGATGAATTATAATTTGTCCGACCTGAGTTTCAAAACTGGTTTGAGGGAAATCAGGTCATTAATACCTGGATTTTTATTGGCTTCTAGTATTATCTGCCAATATAGTTCTCTGTATTCAACTAAAGTTTCCCACATCCCACCTCTAGGGTCAGTGGGCACTACTTCTAGTACAAAAAACTCAAAAGTAGCTTCTTTACAGGTTTGTGTGTGTTTGAAAAGTGAGTTAGTTTGGACTAAAGATCAAAGATACACTTATCAGGAGTGGACTGGACATTAAGACCTTGTCTGCCATTGGAATCCATTTATTGACTCCTCAGAGATCCTTCTCCAGGAATCAGCACACGGGAAGGAAAATGTGGTTCAAAAAGTCTTAAGGTTTTCACCAGGACACTTCAGGGGATAAACCTCCCAGAGGCAGAAGTAGAGGCAGTTCCATGGAATGTCACCCAAGAGGCAGAGATACTCTGCAAAATCAAGGATGTGAAGTTGTTCTAGCTTGCCGTTCATTCTTACAGATGGGTTCGGAGCCAATCCTCGGCTCCGAGTCATTCTACTATAAAGCTTGAGGTCTTCAGATAGCTCAAGGTCAAGTCCCTATCCCATGATGCACCTTGAGTTACTTCAGATGTAGTTTGCTAGCACAGCTCGGGCCAATATAGCTTTTTTCTATAAAATTTCAAAATATTTGTCTTACATTTTCATAGTTAGTGATAGTTATTCTTAGTTATAACCTGAGACATTAATAGCTTGATGTTTGATAGTTCTTTTTCTCCCTTTGGCCTTAGTTTTTTTTATAGCCCTTTAGTATTCCCTTTTCTTTTTGGTGTGCCTTTTAAAAAAATATATTAGCATAGTGTTATATAGCTTTCTAGAGTTTAATAAACTTATATAAACTTTAGTGTGTGTATGTGTGTGTGTGTGTGCGTGCATTTAGGTAGTTATAGATATAGTTAAAACTACATTTATGCCTTTTCAGCCCATTTGCTTTGTTTAAGGGCTAATTTTTGTACTTTGAGATTGCTAACGTTTCTGTGTGTGCATTCTTCTCTAATACTACAGCTTGTTGGTGTATAGTTTGATATTTTTTGGTACTCTAGCATTTAATATGGCTGACCAAGAAAAGGACAAACATCCCAAGTCTGGGTTTAAGAAATGTCCAAGGTGTGGACAAAAGATGTCAGTGACAGATAGTCACGTAAATTGTGTTTACTGTCTCGGGGCCTTGCACTTGCAAGAGAGCTGCTCCATTTGCCATTCTTTTTCTAGCAGAGTTTTACATGAGAGAAAAAGAAAGCTCATTGATAGAGGACTTTTGAAATCTTCTTTTCAGGAAGCTTTGAGTGACCAGGATAAATCTAGCCACCCAAGTCTTCAAAGTCCTCTAAGGCTTCTTCCACTGATGTGAAAAAATGAAAAAAAAATCGACGTCTGCTCCACAGCCGGTCCCCAGTCCTGGAACTGATCTCTGAAGTATTGAAGTCTCCCAAACTCCAGTCGGTACCACCCTCCATTCATTCATCTCGGTCCTCGATCAGCTTGTCCAATTTGGATGTGGATCATGTGGTGCAGAAGTTGTTGCAGGCACCAGCGTTTGCTAAGTTTTTATCGGCTTCGACCCAAGTGGTTTTGGAACCGAAGACTGTTATGCCACTGACTTCTTTCCTCCTCTGAGCCATACTGGTCCTTCAGAGCTGGAGGAGTTGGACCTGATTATTGTTGAGCCTTCAGAGCCGATGCCTGCTCCAGTGTCATTGGTTCTGTTTACTTGGACTTCCTCGGCGCCTCTCGAGGAGTCTAGGAGCCGACACTCTCCAGTCGGGTCCGGGGAGGATAGTCGGACTGATCTGTTGGTTCCAACGTTACCTCTCGGGGCCTCGGCTCGGATGAGTTCAGCTCTTACCTCTGGTTCGGAGCCCACTGTTCCGGTGCTGAGGGGATCAGTTGTTTCTTCGGATCCAGTTGTCCCTTCTCATCGGAGCAGAGGTGCCTTTGAAGCCATGAGGAGAGTGATGTCCCCCAAGACATCTATATCTTCAGGTCCAACTACTGCCTCCTCAAAAGTGCCCATGTCCACTTCTGCCTCACAGATCCCTTTGAAGCGTAGAGACCCTGAGCCTCAGGAAGCCCCACTGGGTGGCCCCTACTCTTCCGAGACCTCCTCAGAAGTTCCCACTGATGAGGTTCCCAGGAAGAGAATTTGCAAGAGGAAGCACCTAGACTCCCTGCAGGAGTCTGTCATGTCTGATACTGACTTAGATGAATCAGAAGGGTCCCCACGGTCCCCCTCTGAAGATATGTCATTTGCAGAGATATTAGAAGTCCTTAAACATAGGGGTGGCTGGAAGTCCACCAACCCTACTGAAGATGAGTCGGTTCTCCTGAAGGCTTTCGGGTCTCAACCCTCCACCTGTTGGGTGTCTCCGCCCTCCGATGAGCTCATGGAGCTGGTCTCACGAAGGGCATGGGAGTCTCCGGACACCATGGAGCCTGTCCCTAGGAGGCCCAATAAATTTATTTCTGCCCCTCAGGATAAGTCCTTTCTTACTAAGGGAGTGCCAGTTGATGCCATAGTGGCGGCGGCAGCCACCAAAAAGGAAATGTCAGAAAATTCTTCCTCTATCCATCCTCCTAATGGAGACTCTAGGTTCATGGATAGATACGAGAATCACATGTACAGTTCAGCGACTTTTGCCATGCGTTCACTGAACTATCTCACACATTTTACGAGACTGCAAAGAGACCTCCTAAAGGAGCTTGGAGATACTCTTCAGGGTACGGTAGCTTTAGGAGCTTCAGACAAAAATTGCCTCCCAGCTTGCTACCCTCACTTCCATAGTGAACTCGTCCATATGTCTCATTTCATGTGCAGCTGATTGAATGAGTAGGGCAGCGGGTACAGGAATTGCTGTCAGGAGGCACTCCTGGATGCGCTTGTGTTCCTTCGCGGAGCCCTTTAAGTCATCCTTTGTTAACACCCCCTTTTAATGGCTAGTCCCTTTTTGGGCCCAAAGCTAAGAAAACTTTGACAAGGTATGAGTAGGAAGGAAAGACTCTTGTCTGCCCTCGGAGTCTGTTTTTCACCCCTACTAGACCCTACCTCATGGGTCAAAAGGGAGGAAAGATGTGGTTCCGAAAAGCCCAAGGAGCCTTTCTGGACATGTGGTGAATGCCCCTCCAGTGGCAGAGAAGGGGGCAATAATGGAAGACGCCACCCTTGCGGCAGAGGGGGTCCGCAAAACCAGGGTGACAGAGACTAGTTCTTTGGGAAGCCCTACCAGCGCTGGCTGAAAGGAGGCACAACTGTCCTGCTCTGGAGGCATTTGGGGGTCACTTATCTTTGTATCCAGATGCCTGGCTCAAAATAACAAATGACAACTGGGTACAAAGTATAGTTTCCAGAGGATATTTCATTCCCTTCACCATTCCCCGTCCATTGACAACAAAAATCCCGGATGTTCCACCCAGTTACAGGGAACAAGCAACAGTAGAGGTCCAAACGTTGCTAAGAAAGAGTCATCCAGCCAGTGCCAGCAGACCAGACAGGATCCGGGACTTACTCAAGATTCTTTTTAGTTCCAAAAAAAGACAGTGAACTGGAGACCTATTTTGGACCTCAGCAGGCTAAACAGATTTGTCAAGAAAGAGAAGTTCCGGATGGTTATGCTTCAGCCGATACTTCCCTTCTTAGGAAAAGACAATTGGATGCGCTCAATAGGTCTACAGGATACGTACTACCATATAAAAATGGCCAGACCATCCAGGGATCATCTGCACTTCCGGCTGGGAGCCAGTCATTACAAGTTTCGAGCCCTGCCCTTTGGTCTCACTACAGCCCCAGAGTGTTGACCAAATGTATGGCAGTGGTCACGGCTCACCTGAGGCATTTAGGATTCCAGGTGTTTCCGTACTTAGACAATTGGCTCCTCACCGCCACCACCAGGCATCACCTAATGCAAGCTAGGGACACCACTCTTACTCTTTGCAATTATCTGGGCATTACCATAAATTCAGAAAAATCTGTCTTGTCGCCATCGCAACATATTGTTTTTATCTGAGCAGAATTATATATAATAATAATAGCGATACCGTTGGGTCACATGCACATGTGGATTCTACATTGCCTGCTATTCACTCAATGGTCTTACCAAGAGCTTCCAATGTCTCATCTCATAATTGTGACAAACACATGGAAAAAGTATCTTCGGTGGTGGTTAACCTCTCTTCAAGTAACGGTAGGTTGTCCTTTTATCCTACCCTCACCAGCGGCCACAGTGACCACGGATGCTTCCCTGATAGAGTGGGGGGGGGGGCATTTTCAGGGAAGAACAGCCCAAGGCACATGGACCGAACAGGAGACACATCTGCATATCAATGTCCTGGAGATGAGAGCGGTACTTTTGGCGTTGCAGTACTTTCAGGACTCTCTCCGTCTGGGGACAATTGTGATTCAGACGGACAACATGTCAGTGGTCTGGTACTTGAACAAATAAGGAGGAACCAGGTCCTGTCCCCTTTGTCGCGAGGTCCTAAGAGTATGGCAGTGGGCTACATCCACCCATCTCTTTCTGATAGCAACACACATCCCTGGGAAATCAACATGATTGCAGACAAACTGAGCAGGACAATTTTGTTGCCTCACGAGTGGTCCCTCAAAAAAGAGATAGCGGAAAGAATATTCTGTAGTTGGGGCCAGCCTTGCTGCGACCTTTATGCTTCCCACATGAACACAAAATGCAGAAGGTACTTTGCCCTGATTCCCCCTCTGGGAGATTCCCCAGGAGAAGCACTCATACACGATTGGCCCCCGGGTCTCCTTTGTGCATTCCCACCAATTCCCTTGATACCCAAAGTATTACAGAAAGCAAAAGCCCTGGGAAGGACCATCATTCTAGTAGCTCCTCATTAGCCTCGTCAGATTTGGTTCCCCTTCCTTCGACTTCATCTGTTGGAAGAGCCTTGGATTCTGGACCCAGTTCCAGACCTTCTGATGCATTCTTCAGGGGCTCTTCATCCCTCTCTTCAGTTCCTAAAATTGATAGCTTGGCTTCTACAATTCCCAACTTAGCCAGGTTCCATAACCTCTCAAACAAAATGCAGCATATTTTAATATCTTCCCCTAAATCCTCTACTAGGAAATTATACCTTAGCAAATGGAGGAGATTTTCTATATGGGCTTCTCAGAATAACATTGATCCTTACCAAGCCCCCATTTTCTCTATATTAGAATTTTTGACTATGCTTTTCAACAAAGGAGCTGCGGCAGCTACAGTTCGGGTACAACTTGCCACCATCTCTAATTTTCACCTTGGCTTTGAAGGATTGAACATAATGTCACACAAGCTATCCAAAGCCTTTCTCAAACCACCAGTGAAATCCCCTTATACCCCATGCAACCTAAATTTTATACTTTCATGCATTATTCTCCCACCTTTCGAGCCAGCTTCTTCATGTGATTTGAAATTTTTGTCTTGGAAGACTATCTTTTTAGTAGCCATCAAGTCTGCCCGTAGAGTATCAGAGCTACAGGCCTTGTTCATAAAGCCTCCATATTTGATTTTTCATGCTGACAGAGTGTCCCTGTGAACAAATTCTTTATTTTTACCTAAAGTTTGTACTGAAGCTAACCTTAACCAAATCATAGATTTACCAGTGTTTTTCCCCAAACACACCAACAACTTAGAGTATATGCTGCACAAGCTTAATGGTCATAGACAGCTCAGATTTTACCTGGATAGGACTAAAGAGTTCAGAAAATCAGAACAACTTTTTCTTTCCTTTTCAGATTCTAGGAAAGATATGCCAGTGGCAAAAACAGCACTATCTAAATGATTATCTGATTGTATCACCTTCACTTGTTCAGGTGCCAAATTGCCTTTACAACACAAAATTAAGGCTCATTCTACCAGAGCAGTGTCCACATCCTCTGCTTTTTCTGCTAGGCTTCCTATAGACAACATTTGTGCAGCAGCCACTTGGTCAAGACCACATACCTTTATCACTCATTACAAAGTTGATAAGGCCTCCAGGGACAGGGCCTCCTTTGGTTCTACTGTCCTGAAAAACATACTCCCATGAGCCACCTGAGAAAAATGGTGCTTGGGATGCTACCCATCTGTAAGAATGAATGGTGAGATAGAACAACTTCACATAAAGAAGTTATGTACTCACCATAACGTTCCATGTGAGTTGTCCATCTCGCCTTCATTCTTAATTCCCACCCTCCTACCCCTCCAGGTTTCTTCGAAGGCCAAGATACTAGTTTTATCATGGTTGCTCAGTCTTTCTATGATTTTTCCCTAAAAAATGATACAATGGCACATGGTATCATTAGACACAGCAAACAAGATCTGAGGTAACTCAAGGTGCATCATGGGATAAGGACTTGGCCTCAAGCTGTCTGAAGACCTCAAGCTTTGTAGTAGGTCGACTCGGAGCCGAGGTTCGGCTCTAAACCCATCTGTAAGAATGAAGGCGAGATGAACAACTCACATGGAACGTTATGGTGAGTACATAACTTCTTGTTTCTGTGGACCATTCACAGAGAAGCCTTACCATTGTCCCTGAATGGTTGCCCAACTGCTGTACTCTGGAGGCAGTCAGGGGAAGCTTCTCCCTACACCCTTTAGCCTGACTAAATATAACTTCTGATGCTTGGGAGCTAATGATCATCACCAGATGTTATACAAGGGTCTACTTTAGATTGCCAAAAAACTTAAAATCTCGAGCACTCACATGAGCAAAAATGTAGATATTCGATATTCATTCTTTTGGATCACAGTACAGTGGAGATCGGGATATTTGCCCTTTCCTCACTGTAGTGCGGTCTCGGAGTTGGAATATAGCCCCCCACAACAGCAATTTTGAGTATCTGCTCGAGATGTTAAGTTTTCAGCTATATAATATAGACCCGCTATACAACACCCTTTTTGGAAACCCCAGAAACAAGCTGAATGATTCCCAATACTCCAGCCAATCAGTTGGAATTTGCAACAATAACAACAGAAGTTTTAAAGATGCTGGACAAAAGAGTCATCCAACCAGGACCAGCTAGAATCCAGAATCAATTCAAAGTTCTTTTTAGTGCCAAAAAAGACAAGGGGACCTAAGACCAGTTTTGGATGTCAGCAGTCTGAATCAATTTGTAAAACTGACAAAATTCTGGATGCCAAGTACAATCCATTCTATCTCTCTTCAGGAAGGACACTTGGAAGTGCTCTCTTAGACTTCCAGGAAGCCTACTGTCATGTAAAAACATAGCAGCAGTCGATGGGAGTCCTCCATTTCCAGCTTGGGAACCAATCATTATAAATTTAAAGCACTACCATTCAGTCTCACCACAGCCCCCCAGGTGTTCACCAAGATAATGGCAGCTGTGACAGCCTATCTCAGGCTACAAGGGACCCAGATAGTCCCATATCTAGATGATTGGCTTCTAACTGCTACCTCCAGGGATCTACTTCTAACATATCAGTCATTCCTTTTACAACAGTCAGCTCACGTGGGCATTTCTGTAAATTTCTATAAATACCAGCAAAAGCAAGCTACCTTCTACCCTATCGATAGAATTCATAGGTTGCCACATAGACACTGTACATCAGAAATCAGAACTTCCCTCAGCACGAGTCATTTCAATCAGATCCATTGCTATCCGGGTAATAAATCATCTCAGACCCCAGGCTTAGCTTGTATTATGCCTCCTAGGTCTAATGGCTTCCTCCACACTGATGGTTCCTTTAACCAGGTATCACAGGTGGGTTCTACAGTGGATGCTTGCTGTTCAATGGTCTCAAAAACTTCATCTCCTTCCTACAGCGTATGACTCATAAAGGGATACAGGTACTACTTTCTATGGTAGATTTTATCCAATTCATTTAATCATGGCAGACTCTTCTGCCCTGCAATACCAGGAGCCACAGTGACCACGGAACCCTCCCTTATTGGGGGGAGGGGATTTCAAAGGGAGAACAGTCCAAGAAACATGGCCCATGGTAAAGGCCAACCTTCACATTAATATCTTGGAGTTAAGACCGGTCCTCCTTATGTTGCAGGCAATTCAGGACCATCTACCCAAGGTTGTGATTGCCATACACTCAGGCAGAATGTCAGTGGTTTGGTACATCAGCAAACAAGGAAGAACTAGATCGTGCCCTTTTTGCAAAGAAACCATGAGAATCTGGCAATGGGTGATGTTTTCGACAATGCTTTCTAGTAGCAACGTATATACCTGGAACGTCCAACTTCCTGGAGGATAAACTGAGCAGAACTATGCTACTGCCTTATGAGTGGTCTCTCAACAAAACCATGGCAACGGAGATTTTCAGCTGCTGGGGCCAACCTTGCTGTGACCTATTTGCTTCCCACCTAAACAACAAATACAGAAGTTACTTTGCCCTCATCCCTCCACAGGTGCTGTCTCTGAGAGATACTTTAGTCCAGCCTTGGCCCTCCGGTCTCCTTTATGCCTTTCCACGCATCCCACTTATGGCCAAGTTCATTCAGAAAGCAATGGAGTGCAAGACCAGGGTAATCCTCATTGCCTGTTTCTTGCCTTGGCAGATATGGTTCCCCTTTCTTTGGCCTCATCTAGTTCACCCACCATGGGTTCTGGATCCATTCCCATATCTCTTTACATACCTCTTTGGCCTGCCTCTGCTGGACCTCAAGATGCTAAAGCTAACCACATGTATTCGCCAATTCTAACAAGTACCAGAGTTGTCAGGCTTTCTTCTCCAGTAGTTCTGATCATATCTTCCCCTCAAAGGAAATCAACAAAAAGGAATTACAAGAGCAAATAGAAATGTTTCTCCATCTGGGCATCATCTAATAGACTAGACCCCTTTTCAACACCTCTTCCAAAAATTTTGGAATTTCTTTCAGATCTTTTCATGGCTAGGTCAAGTTATTCCACAATTAAGGTACACTTAATAGCCATTTCAGACTTGTACATAGGGTTCAACAATGCTTTCATTGCTTCCCTCAAAGTATTCAAGGCCTTTCTGAGAAGTACCTTTTTATTGAGACCCCAGTTTGTGTTCCAGTTCCCCCTGGGATATCACCATCTTACTTCAGTCTTTAAGCAGAATCCACAGATATGAAGTTTCTTCCATGGAAATCTTTTTTTTCTGGTTGTGATTACATGTACCAAACGAGTGTCAAACTATAGACACTCTTGTGAAAGGCTGCCATCCTAGTTATTTTTTTATAAAGACACAAGAGTCTTTGAGAGCAAATCCTCCCATCCTTCCTAAAGTAGCTTCTGAATCTAACTTAACAAATTGACTTGCCAGTTTTCTTCCCCAGTTTTACCATTAAAGGAGAACATACTTTATACACGTTAGATGTGCACCGACAACTTGAATTCTACCTCTGTTGTACCGAGACTATCAGGAAAATCGGATCAATTGTTTATATCCTTCTCCAAGAAAAAGATGAGGCAATCAGTTTCTAAAGTAACCTTTTCAAGATGGTTAACAGATTGCATTTCATTTGTCTGGGATTCACTAGGTATGCCATTACAATAAAAGCCAAAGGTGTCCTCTACCAGAGTAATGGCAACCTCAACAGCTTTTGCAAAATGAGTACCTCTCAGTGACATATGTGCAGCAGCAACTTGGTTCTCAACTCATACCTTTATATCTCAGTACAAGTTAGATGTGCAGGCCAGGACTCGCATATCTTTCAGCTCAGCGACACTGCAGAATACCCTTCCTTGACACCCAGGTTCCTGTCAGGTAGCTTGGTAATCTGTCCCACACATTGAATCATACGAAAAAAGGCAGTATGGGACATGAGAGTTATATACTTACCATAATGATAAATCATGTTGTCTTCTTTTCATCTTGTTCAACTCTCCTCCCTCCTTCCCCCTACCAATTTGTCATTATACTTCTAGGGATTGGACAGATCTCCTTTGGACTCTGTCTGATCCATTGTATCTCTTACGCTTTATAGTGTTTATTCTATTTTCTCATTGTTCTATTATATAAAAGTGTGTGTGTGTGTGTGTGTGTGTGTGTGTGTGTGTGTGTGTGTGTGTGTGTGTGTGTGTGTGTGTCCTATCTGCATATCAGAGGGTGAGATTGTTGTACCAGTGGCTACAAAGGTATCATGTGGTGTACCAACTGTTAGTATCAGACCATCGCATTGGACTCTGTAGTGGAGGCAGGTTAATATCAGACTTAATGCTGGGCTTCTATTCCTCTATTTCATCCCATCACAGGTCTTGATATTGAGGAATTCACTAATTGGTCAAGTAAGTCTGCCTTCCTTTTTCAGGGAAAGTTTAACACCTAGGAAACGGGGCCTCCAGTAAAATTTTGGAGTTTAAAACAATGTTCTTTGCAGTAAAACTCTAGAAAGTGTTAGGACTCAAGCCCCTTCTCCTCTGGTCTGACAAAAAAGGTCATTGCATGATTTTTGAACATATACTTGTATCTCTTAAACAGAGAATTGATGCTGGCATAGCAGTGGACTGTGGAAGAGGGCTTCACTTTTTCAGCTGGTTTCATTTTGGGATAGTGAATGTACTAGCAGAATCTTTCAGTAACAACTGTTGTTACGAGTTCTAAGAGCTCCATTTTAGATCAACTTCAAGATGCACTGCAGAACCCACTAAGCAGTGACACTATAAACAGTCTGGTAAACTTGTTACTATAGCTTTTAAGACTGAAGTACATTCTCTTATGTGTGTTTGTGATGCTGAAGATGTCTCCTCACAATCAGCCCTGTCAGGGATAGTTGAGAAAAGGCTTGGATGGCTGAGAATAAAGGAATATTCTGAAGATGTTAGAGATAAGCTCATAGATAGCCCATTTATCCAAGACATGATATGATGTTGTCAGTTTTCATTCTGTTCTCATCTATTGAGTTCGGATCCGATCCTCGGATCTGACTCAGCTGTTACTTTAGCTCGTGGCCACCAAAAGGGTCTCAGGTTCCTCCCTTACACATAATGTACCAACCCCTAACATAACTCGGATCTCATTTGCCACTTTTGTGAATAGATGTCATGTTGATTTCTCAAGCAATATTTAGTTATAAGTGTTTTACTATTTATCTTTAAAAACATTTTTCTAGTTATCCTCCCTACTCTTTACGCTTAGTGTAGCCTTTTTTTTTCTTTTTTACCATAGCTGGTATTGTTGTTCTTTTCTACTTTCCTATTCTCAACTGTTGTACACCTCTTGTGTATTTCTCGATACCGTTGTTGGTATCTTTTTCTCCTTTTATTAAGGCTCCAAAGCCTTCTGTATCATCAACTCCACCTTCTTCGGAGCAGCCTAAAAAGAAAGATAAACTGGATCCAAAGGCTGCTATGATCTGACTGCCATCGGATCCGACAAAATCTTTCTCTGATCCAAGGTTACTACCCAGGACAAGATATTCATCTAGTCTGGATCTGGTACCTTCAAAAGTACCTTCCCCCTTTCTAGAACAAAGGCACTCTAAGTCTTCTTTCTTAGCTTCTTAGAGTTCTTCTAGGAGTTGGACCAAAGCTAATGTGGACAGAACGATGATGAGATTTCTCTTAGTGCAAATACAGATGGGAGTTCTCTCGGCTCCTACCCCTTTGGGTCAGGAAGCCCATCCTTCTACCATCCAGCTGACTCCAGCTCCTTCTCTGATCCGACCATTTGTTTCAGAGCCCTTGGATCCAAGCCTTCTGGGTCCATCTGGTTCAGATCCAAAGATATCCCTATTTTCAGATCCAGTACTTTCTCTGAGTGCACTGGCTCCGATGTCCTTGGAGTTGGATGACTGTTGGAGCTGAAGCGCCCTTGTCGAGTCCAAGGTGTTGGAGTTGACTCTGAGGTTTTCGGAGTTCTCTCTTCCCCTTGGAGCACTGGCATTGGACAGCTCAGGTCCGACTTCCTCCTTGGGTAGTTTGCTTTCAGGGCAGAGGGAACTGATGAACTTGAAACCTGGTTTCTTGGCTCCATTGTCTTCTTTCCTCCCAGAGTGATCTGCCTTTGAGGTAGTGAAAAAAGTGTTCTCTGCTCTGGCAGAACTAATGGATCCTACCCCATTGTATCTTCCTTTTGGATACCAGGTGTCTCTGTGCCTTGAGTCACATCATTCTACATAACAGGGACAGCCAGCTCAAAGTCTCAAGGCTACCCAGTAAGGCTTTAAAATCTCTTCTGATACTTCACCAGAGCGTCCTACTGAGGAACTCCCTAGGAAGAGGAAGTGCAGAATGAGGCGCTTGCGCTCCCCTCAGAAGTCAGTCACCAAGGATACTGATTTCAATGAAGGAGAAGGGTCTGGAAGATCACCACCTGAAGACGTTTCATTCGAAGACCTTCTTGAGATCCTTAAGCAGAGAGGTGGTTGATCCTCTGATAACCCTTCCCCTGAGGAATCAGTATTCCTGGAAGCCTTTCGAGATGGTCCATCTACCTCCTGGTTACACTGCCTGCTGATGAACTCATTGACTTGATCTCTAGACAGGCGTGGAAGGAGTCTGACTTAGTTGAGCCAGTCCCCAAAAGACCAGATCAGATTCTGGCTCCATTGGTAGGTAGTGAATACTGAAGCAAGGAAGTGCCCATAGATGGTTATGATCATGATGGCGGCCACAAAGAAGGAGATTACCAAGCAAAGTTCCTCTGTCCATTCCCCTAACAGGAAGTCTGGGCTGTTGGACAGATTTGGGAAGCGTATGTATGCTTCAGCTACTTTTGCCCTTAGGTTGCTGAATTACCTGGCACATTTTACAAGATTACAAAGGTATTTGGTAAAGGAACTGCAAAATCCCTTTTGGAGATCAATACTGCTGATGCTCAAACTTCTGTAGCTTCTCAGTTGGCTACCCTACACTCTATTCCTAATTTGTGTGCAGCTGAAGGTGCGTCAAGGTAGCGGGTTCAGGCATTTCCATTAGGAGGCATGCCTGGATGCACTTGTGTGATTTTGCAGAGCCCTTCAAGTCCTCTTTCTTCAGTGTTCCTTTTAATGGCAGTTTGTTGTTTGGCCCCAAAGTTAAAGACATACTCTCCAGGTGTGAAAAAGATGGAAAGACCCTCTCTGCAGTGGGCTTATGTTTTCTGACTCCTCAAAGATCCTTCTCTAAGAATCAATGAGAAGGTCAAAAAATGTGGTTCAAGAAGTCCCAGGGTCCTTTCCAAGATCCACATGGAGATAGTTCCCCCAGAGGCAGAGAGGGGAACTCTAATCAACAACAATGCCCATGAGGCAGAGAAGGCTGGTAGGACCAAAGGTCTTGAGATTCCTTCTCTGACAGATCCTACTAGCGCTCCTGAAAGGAGGCCAAATTGTCCACCGCAGGAGGCAGTTATGGGTTCTTTATCCCCGTACCAGACAGCTTGGCTGGATATAACAAAAGACACATGAGTGCAGAGGATTATTTGCAGAGGTTATGTAATTCCCTTTTCCTTACCGCCTGTACACAAAATTCCCGATGTTCCATCCAGTCAGAAGAAAGCAGTAATACTAGATATACAAAAACTGCTAGAAAAAAAGAGTCATCCAAGAATTCTCAACAGACCAGATTGAATTTAGAACTTACTCAAGATTATTTTTATTGCCAAAGGAAATGGGACTGGAGATATGTTCTGGATCTCAGTTAATTGAACAAAGCAGTTCGACACACAAAGTTTTGGATGGTCACGGTTCAGTCCATTTTGCCTTTTCTAGGTAAGGACGACTGGATGTGCTCAGTATACCTTCAGGGTGTGTACTATCACATAAAAATGAACAGACAATCCGGAAGGTATTTACGCTTTTGGCTGGGAGCCAGTCACAACCAGTTGAGAGCACTGCCCTTTAGCCTCACCACAGGCCCCAGGGTGTTCACCAAATGCATGGCAGTTGTAAAGGCACACTTGAGACTGCAGGGATTCTGAGTGTTTCCATACTTAGGTGACTGGCTCATTATCACCACAACCAGGCATCAAGTAATAAAAGCGAGAGATCAGGTACTCCAAACTTGCTCCCTTCTGGAGATAACTAGAAACTACAACAAATCTCAGTTGCAACCATCTGAAACTTTGGAATTCATAGCAGTGGTTTTCAACACGGTTTCATTGACAGCTTCTCTAACTCTCTAAAGAGTGTAAACTATCAGATTCCAGGTCAGGAAAATAATTTACATTAACACAGTTTCAGCCTGTTTGATTCTTCAAGCCTTGGGGCAATGTCAGTGGCCATAATTTTAGTTCCTCTGGCAAGATTTCATATGAGAATTCTTCAATGGATGTTAGCAATGCAATGGTTGATTTATTTATTGATGCATGTCAGCCCAAATAAGAATCACTCAGGCATACAAGAGATAGCTTTGGTTGTGGAGTCAACCAGATCAAATTCTTCAAGGTCACCCTTTCATTTTCCCTCAACACAAGGCTGTAGTGACCATGGATGCTTTCCAGATCTGGAGGTGGAGGGGCACTTCTTGGGGAAGACAATCCAAGGCACTTGGTCCCGTGAAGAGGTCATTATGCATATCAGTGCTCTGGAAATGAGACCGGTGCTCTTAGCATTGCAGGCCTTTCAAGACTCTCTCCCCTTTGGGACATTTGCACGTCAGATAGACAACATGTCAGTAGTGTGATACATAAACAAACAAGGAGGAACCAGGTCTTACCCCTTGTGTTGAGAAGCCCACAGAGTGTGGCAATGGGCGATCTCTTACAAACACTTTCTGGTATCAATGCACATTCCAGGGAAGTCCAACATAATAGCAGACAAATTGAGCAGGTCTATTCTACTACCACATGAGTGGTCACTCAACTTGAAAGTGACAGAAATGATTTTCTGTCAGTGGAGCCAGCCTTGCTGCAATCATTTTGCTTCTCCCCTGAATGACAAATGCAGCAGCTTCTTTGCCCTGATCCACCCACTGGGGGAATCACTCAGGGGTGCTCTACTCTATGATTGGCCCCCAATCTAATTTACACTTACCCACCAACTTCCCTAATTCCGTAATTTCTGCAGAAAACTGCCCAGTTGAAGAGCAAAGTCATCCTCATTGCACCTTACTGGCCTCAACAGATTTTGTACCCCCTCCTTTGGCCTCATTTACTTTACCCTCCTTGGATTCTGGATCTGATTCCAGACCTCCTGTCTCACCCAACATGCATGATTCACCCAGAAATCTCAAACCTAAAGCTGACAGCATGGTTTCTCCTACCCAGACAGCTGATGATCTCTTTCCCTGTCCATCATATACATCCATCTTCCAATAAGGTTTCTACAAGAAAACTTTATAGGAGTTAATGGAAAAGGTTTGTTTTCTGGGCACTTCAGAAACACATTGACCCCCTTCTCAGATCTTGTACAAAGTGTTCTTGACTTTTTGGCAATGGTTTTTAATGAGGAAGCTAGCTGTTCACCAATTAGAGTTCAATTAGCAGCAGTTTCCAAATTCCATATTAAGTTTGGAAAGTGTTCCATGGCTTCATCTAAGCTTTGTAATGCCTATTTGAAAGGCACCCTCCTGCTGAGGCTTCCCTATAAAGATCCAAAAGGGACAGCAGCCCAAGATTAATTCAAGGATTGTCAAACCTGAGCAAGTTCCTTAGCACAGTCATTGAGGGGCATTAACTCAATATACTTCTGACATTTGCAAGAGAGAGTTCTTACATGGCAAATTCTAGACATGGAAGGCGCATGTGTACACATCCCATTAAGGATGTTTCAAAGTACCATAAGATATCAGATGCCTCACTGTCATGATCAATTTTCAGTTGTGCTGTTTGAGGTTTCTGCAGCCTCATGAGTATTTGAAACAAAAGATAACCATTTACTGTATCTGGACATTTATCTTTTAATAACAAAGACAAGGGACCTGTTATTGTAAGGTGTAAGCCTAAATGTTTTACTAATGGGGTCTTTGGGAGTATCAGTTAACTACAAGAAATCATAGTTGACTCTTTCACCTTCAGCAACATTTTTAGGAACAGTCATATACTCTTCAGATGAAGATGTTACCTACGTGACAAAAGCAGATTCATATATTCCTTATAGACTTTTATCAGCAACATACCATAAGAGAGCAAGACGGTTTGTAAAAATTCTAGAAATGAGGTAAACCTAGTAATTTCTGAGAAACCTCTTGAACAAATCCACAAATTTTCTAGAGACATTGATTCCATGTTTTTAAATTTGAAAAGAAAGAAACAGCCTTACTGTGAACAGATCCACAAAGCTTATCCAAAGGAATGACCATCCTGCTTCAATTAACCATAAAACATCTAAAAACAGACTATTCAGTTTATACTTGAGGAGCTCATCTCAGCAACCTGTCAGCCCAAGGCACCTTGGCTTGACAAGAAAGGTTTGCTCACATTAAACTGCAAGAAATGCAAGTTCTGTACGTGGCCTTGATAGCCTCTCAGGATAGTATTCATCCAGATCTCCTACAAATCACCTAGATCTTCTCTGAAAATAAATCTTGGGCTCAGTGGGACTACTTGTTCATCAAATTTCAAGTCAAAACAAACACAGCGATATGCTGTACCACCAACAAGGAAGACAAACATTTTCCTAACTTTGCAGAGATAGAACACATTTGGACGTGAGCCATACATCACAGATTGTAGTTGTTAACAGTACATCTCACAGGCTGATAAGTGAGTTTGCAAATTAATTGAGCAAGAAGACAATGTTAGCTTGTCAATTGGAAATTAGAGCCATAGACCATTCGGAATGTTATACATATGTTGAGCACTCAAGAAATGAAACTATTTGCCTCATTCACAAGCAATAAGGTAGTTTGAAGAGCTGATTCCTTCTCTTTCTCCTGGACTCAAGACATTAATGTACTCTATCCCACCATTTTGTCTGATTCAGAAGGTACTACAGATAACAATATAAGAATAAATTCACTCTAACTTGCCTGCCCCATCATGTCTAAGACAGTGTGGTTCTATTAATGAACACGTCTGCTCCCCCTTGACAATTACCTCTTCTCAAGTCTTTACTATCATAGCATGATCCACACATAGAATCACAAAAACATTTGCAGAGGCTCTCAATAATAATCTGCTCAAGCAACAGAGACCTCCAAAGCAGAAATGCAAGCAACCTCCACCCCCAACACAACCCAAATGACACATAGCCCACAGACTCAGTGTGCCATTAAACCACAGCCCATAAGGCAAGACAATGTACCCAACACACATGTCATAGGTGACTCGATGTCCCTCTCACCAGGCTAAACAAGGAGAAGGTTACTGTCAGCTGCCTGTCGGGTGCCAGGATCCACCATGTAACCCACGCACTCAGGTCACTCCACAACAAGTACAAATATGACTCTGTCATTGTCCATGTTGGTGTGAATGACCTGAGACATACCTCCCTGGACTACATGAAAAGAAATATGGAAGAGCTCTCCGAACTTGCAGCCCAGGCAGGTATGACCCTAGCCCTGAGTAGAATCCTGCCATCGCCCAGAATGATACTGCAGTACAAGGACAAAATGATTGACTTCAGCAATTGGCTAAGCTTCTGGTGTCATTCTAAGGGGATTCAGTATCTGGCTGCCTGGGACGACATAGTCGACAGACCATGATGCTTTGCCAGAGATGACCTGCACCTGTCACCCCTGGGTTTTCCGGATACTGGCTAAGGGTCTTGCCGCCCCTATAGTGCCTTTTTTAGGCAAGGTTCAAATGATAAATTCACCACAGTAACAGGAACAGGCAAGCAAAAACTGAGGGTAATGCTACTCAGTGCTAGAAGTCTAAACCTCAAAATGCACTCACTCGAGGCACTCCTTAAAATGGAGAACATTGATATCTGTGCAGTGACTGAGACCTTGTTCAGGGCTCTAGAGAGCACCCATGCATTACCAGGCTATAACTCATAACCACACTTTTTGGCCATCTAACCTGGACCAGAACACTAAAGGCGGAGGTGTGTCCATATTCATTAAGGATATCCACACGTCCAGGCTAGTTGCACAGCATAATGCATCTGAGGTTATCCAAGTGCAACTAACTCTGGGCAAAATTGCAGCCCAAATTGTAGCTTGCTACAGATCCCCCACCATGGCCCAGGATTCCCACTCCTCTTTTCTTATTATACTGGAAAATATTAGGGTTCAACCAAACACCCTAATAATGGGCAATTTCAACTATCCCACCATTAACTGGGAAAACTACTCATGTACCAACTCCTTCGCTTAACGCTTTCTGGAATTCATAAATTCCAATGCCCTTGATCAACTTATCCACACTCCCACCAGGGGCAACAGTATCCTAGACCTAGTCATTACCAACATGAATGACCGGTGTTCCACACCTGAAGTCACCTCCTTGTTGGTCATATCCGACCATAAGCTAATCACCCTAGATATCCGCATCCCGCCCCCACCCACCATTAAGGAAACCATGGTAAAAAATTTCTCCAAAGCTAACTTCATGCTTCTTAAGACATAAGTGGCAAACTTCATGTCACCCATGCAGATGGACAATACAGTTATGACTGCTGAATCCTACACAAATGCACTCTATAAGCACTTACACAAGTTTATGGATCTTGCTATCCCAAACAGAACCAAGATGCTATCCTCCAAAAAAAGGAAGCCAATCTGGTGGTCCCCTGCCATAAACAAACTCTACAACAGAAGGAAGAAACTGTTGCAAAAGAGAGTAAAATCCCATGAGTGGAGGAGCTCCATGGTCAGCCTCAGTAAGAAGCTGAGATCCCTTATAAGATCCTCCAAAGCTAGCTACAAAAACAAAATTGCCACTGATTCTAAAGGCAACCACAAATCATTCTATAACTATGTCAAGAATCTCAGTGGCAACACCCAGATGTGCTCTGAGTTACAGCACAACGGCACGAAAATTACAGAGCCAACTGATATTGCCAACATCCTGACAGATAGGTTCATTGCTAACTTTACCCCCCTCTCACCCCCTAAAGGGCCCATATCTATACAGGAAGAATGCATAGTCCCTGTAATCACATCTATGTAGGTAAAAGCTGCACTTTCTAAAACCAAAAAGCAGCATCCATGGGACAACATCCCAGGCTGCGTTTTACACGAACATCAGAACGAACTGGCTCCCCACCTAAGCATCATGTTCAATCATAGTCTCACGTTAGGCTTTTTGCCCACGGAATGGCGCACAGCAACAGTTATCCCACTTCACAAAGGGGGAGCCACCACTGATCCTGGGAACTATCACCATATTAGCCTGATGAGCCTGGTCTGCAAGGCCATGGAGCGTATCATCATGGAACTCATAAACAAAGACATTGGTAACCTCCAAACTCTGGACCCCACCCTGTTCAGGTTTGTGAAAGGCAGATCATGCCTTCTGAACCTGATCGGCTTCTTTGAGGCAGTCACCAAATCTGTAGACGAGGGTAAGGTGCTTCACACAGCCTATCTTGACCTCGCCAAGGCTTTCAACACTATCCCCCATTCTGGAATTATAGCTAAACTCACTAAACTAGGTATAAATCTCTACGTCACAAGATGGGTTGCCAACTGGCTCACTGACAGAACCCACACTGTAAACGTTGCATACTTCAAATCTGACTTCAAACCAGTGACAAGTGGAGTACCACAGGGTTCAGTCCTGGGACCTCTCCTGTTTGTTATCTACTTCTCTGAAGTACAGGCTACACAGAAGGCCTCTGGCTAACGAAGTTTGCAGATGACTGCAAACTAGGAGACATAGTCGAGTCCCTAAATGATGTGGACATCCTACAGAAGGGTCTCACTGAGACTGAGACAGATGCCTGGTGTCAGAGGCATGGCCTCAAGCTCAATGCCAAAAGGTGCATTGTCATCCTCTTTGGTAAAAACTTTGTACCCATGAACTACCACATAAACGGCAGTCTACTTAATGCCAAATGTGTGATAAGAGACCTTGGGACCCAGATGGACAGTAGTCTCTGCTTTGATAATCACATCGCCACAGTAGTCAGGAAATCCTTCTATGTGGCACACCTCATCACAAAAGGATTCTCATCCTGGAAAAAAAAAGAGGTCATTGTTCCCCTCTACTCGGCACTCATTAGACCCATTATAGAGTACAACGCCCCTTTTGGAATATACCTCACAAGACATCTGCAGCACCTGGTAAGGCCACAGAAGTACCTCACAAAGACGATTACTGGCCTCAAACAGATGCCCTACACTGACCGTCTCAAAACACTCCACCTTTACTCTGTAGCATATCACATGCTCCGAGGAGAGCTCTGCCAAACATATAAAGCTATGTTAAACCCAGAACTGCTGGATATGCTACACCTAAAGAAATCCCAATCCCTCTAAGCTACACACTATAGGGACCTAAACCTAGTCATCACAATAAACAGGACATGCTGGAGGGATAGATTCCTGTCCCAGAAACTTCCTATACTCTGGAACAAGCTACCCATCTATGTCAAGCAAAGTTCCTCATTAGCACTCTTTAAGAAAAATCTTGATGAGTGGATGGAAAATAAGAAATACACCCCGGGGATCACTTCTGTGACTCTGCTTGAGAGGGACATAGGAAATTAACTTTCTTGCGTGGCGTAAGCCAGGGAACCTTGTTGGCTAGGCTTACTTAGGCCCTTGGGCCGATAGCCTAGTACCTACCTATGAACCTGTGAACAAGGCAAGATTTTTTCATTCAGGTTTAAAGTCACTGAGCATGGCCTTGTGACTGTAGGAATGAAGCCTTGAATACAGGCCCAGATGACCCATGTTTGGTTAGAGGCACAGGCATGTGGAGAACTTGGTTGCAGGAGAGGATAAATTTGGACTGCCAGTGCCAGTTCAGTCATTCTTAGGGGATGGAGTCTGCTAATCCTATGATATTAGCTAGACTTACTGTTGGCTTGGTATATCACTCGAATATATTAGCAGCATTACCTCCTGCAATATTAGACAGGGACTTTCATGCTAAGCAGAATAGGAGGGGTGTGTGTGTGTGTGTGTGTGTGTGTGTGTGTGTGTGTGCGTGTGCGCCTTTTGTTTTTCTCTTCATGTCTCAAAGACCTACAGAAGCATTGTTAAGACTTTATTTAAGGGACTCCACACTTCTACACTTAAGGAACAGCAAGCTTCAAAGCGAGACCTGACAAACGTAATCCACAAACTGAGGGATGCCAAATATATTATGCAAAAAGACTTTAATAAAAGAACAAGCGCTTTCGCTCGGCTAAATACCGAGCTTTCTCAAGTTAAAAATGGATTTAACAATTACAAACAGTGCCATTTTATAAGTCTTTCCCTGTCACATGATAAGTTAATTAACTATTAATTTCAGGTCAATTAACTGTGAGTGGAAAATACTGGTGAAATAAAGAAATACTCACATTTAAACACATTGCTCAACTAAAGACATGAATTAAAACATCTAGGGCTATACATAACAATGTATGTTTATAAAATCTGAGGGAATATGTATATATGTAAAGACCTATTATAAAAACTTCATTGTCTAATATGTTAAGATGTGTTTCTATTATTTATGAATGTATTTGATGTTTTTAATATAATAAGTATATCTGTTAAAAAAACATTTATTTTAAAAGTAAAAACATAAGAATTTTAAAAACTTTACCAAAAATAAGTGTTATTATTGTTAAAAATCTTGTTACAAACAGTAAACACGTGCAACAGTCAATAGCGTGCCTTACACAGTATATTTACATATGAACCTATAAGCGTGCTCTTCTAATTTTAAGAACACTGCTGATGTTAACACTTTCATTTAAACCCGGGGCTTTATTTGCCTCCAACCTGAGTTGCCAGAAGAGCTCTCTATATTCTAGACTTGTTTCCCAGTCACCACCCCTGGCATCAGGAAGTACTTGTTCCAATACTAAGAATTTAAATTTAAAATTGTTACAAACCAGAGAATGCTTATACAAAGCATTTGATTCTTTTTGTTTAGAAATATCATACAAATGCTCGTAGATCCTCCTCCTAAAAGGCCTTTCTGTTTTGCCAATGTAGAAACTAGTGCAGGAGGCACATAGTCCTAAATATACAACTCCTTTACTGCCACAGTTTGTAAAAACTTTGGGCGTAAACAGAAAGTTCCTAGAGGTAATGTATACACTTGGGGTGTCCAAAATAGTGTTGCAGTGTTCTACACTAAAGACGACCAAGAGTCCATATTTTTTTCTGTTGCCATTACTTTCATACAAGAAAGTCTAATTTTTACCTCCATTTCAACCAGTAGATAAAACAGGCATAAAATGTCTTTCCTGGAAAACATTTTTTTTTCCAGGCGGCTTTTACTTCACTATGAATGATTCACAGCTACAGGCTGTTATATGCACCCCTCCCCCTACAGTTTTTTAATCAAATGGTGTCATTGGAACTATTTCCTTTTTTGTCAAAGTTTACTTCAGCAGTGGCACTCTGTCCATTCAGCTTCTGGCCTTTTATCCCAACTATGAAATTAAAACTATCATGTCTTATATATGCTAGATGTGCAAAGAAACTTAAAGTACTATACCAGGGGAACTCAGGATTTCAAGAAAGTAAAAAAAAATCAACTTTGTGTGTCCTTCGTAAAAAGCTTAAGAATGCAAGAGCTGTAAGTAAGTAGCTCATCTGTCATCCAGGGCAGTTCTCAAACTGGCAATCTCTCAAGCCAACAAAAAACGTCTCAAAGTTAAACAACGTCGAAGGCAAAAAAAAAAAAAAGAGGTACTTCTGTTACTGTGGCAAACTGCTTGCTTCAGCTTTAACAAGCACATACTGAGCTTCCAGGGCAACCACTGATGGATTAACGGCATTAATTTATGAAGTTACAATATACTTGCAGACTCATGAATGAATGCCGGTACTCATTTCACATCCCTTCAGTACCAAAAGCTTGGTCCTGTGGCAGCTACCCACTTTGCTCCACCCTAGTTACAGCTTTGAAGAAGATCTGCCTGTTATAAACAAATAATATCAAAGTGGCTGGTCCACTGCATTGCTTTTTGCTTTGACAAGTACAGCACGCCTTTATTAGGCATTATAAGAGCACATTCTTCTAGAGTAGAAGGAACATCAGCACTTAGCTTAGAAATGCTTTTGCACAAAATGTACTGGCAACTGCCAAATGCACAAACGTGCACATAATTGCTAAACATTAGAAGTTGGATACATTCCAGAGGTTGGACAGCCTATGCCTTAGCTCTGCTACATGGGATCCTGCAACTGTCCATCTTCCATTGATAACAAGTGCTGCTTAGGATTCAGTCCAGATATTATGATTTGTTGTTAACAGTGACCATTCCAGCAGAAGATAGTTCAGTTGTGGTAAAATGCTTGCCACAGAACCTTGAGAAGTTGCTGGAAGAGTAAATCTACACTCCCTCCATCCCTAGTGGGGCATTGTACCCAAGTATTGAAAAAGGTATATTTTTACATGTGTTTCTCAGTTTACTTACCCATTTAGTACAGCAGTAATCAGTTTCACATGAGGCCCTTACTGGCTTGAAGACTGAGAAAGAGAGAACATGATGATGTAAAATATATTTAAGTGACTATTACATCTTATCTCAGTGTCTCAAAGACAGAAAGCTGGAATTGATCCTAATAGGATACAAAGGTGGGGCAACCTCTGTGAGGCAAATCTGTCTCTCCAGCAAGTTATGTTAATGCCACATATCAAGTTAAGGTCCTTTGAGCGAGTGACCCATGTGCCATTTGGCTTGCAAATTTCCAGCATTTCCATTAAAGCTGGATCAGAGATTGCTCTATAAATGTAAGGCACAGGTCGCCTCTTTGCAGTCTGTGCAACACAGAATAAAGTGACAATGATTTCAGTCTGTTCTCATAAGACAGATCTTGAAGACTCTGAATTTTCTTTGTAAGGAACCTTTGTGGTCTCTCCAATTGCTGCAGGTGTTTGGAAAGAAACATACCAAAGGGAGTATTGTACTCTATTATTGACCTGATGAGGGAAGACTATAGGAGGATTTTGTACCTTAGGGCACACTTACCCCCCTGGGTTAAATGGGCATGTTTCTTTTAAAGTCTCTACTGAATGACATCCAAATGAAAGTTTGAATTTTATGATTTTTTTTATGATTTTAGATTTTTATGATATTAGATAATTATATGGTTTTAAATCTTATTTTATAAAAAAAATTTCTATCTTAAAATGCAACTTTCCTTTTTAGTCATGTGACATTCTTTAGTCGTGAATTTTAAGTCCTATGATTTTTTAATCGTGATTTTTTTATCATGTGACCTTTTAGAGAGCATTAAACTGATGCACTTCATGTTGTTACTAGATTTGCCTGAGAAAAGCCATGTATGGTAAAAGTTTACTGTTTGTTAAACTTGCAGGAAGAATAAATTAACATTAACTTCAGTGATTTCAGCATGGTTCAAGTGTTTTTTATAGGTTCATAGGTTGGTACTAGGCTATCGGCTCCAGGGCCTAACAAGCCTAGCCATAACAATTCCCTGGATATTTCTTCCCACAATATTTATTTCCATGGACCCTTGTCTAACAGGGCAACTGACGTGATCCCCGGGGTGAATTTCCGGGTCTATATTACATCACCGAATGCTTAAAAAAGCGAACGGTGATTAATCGACCCTATGTAAGCGAAAGCTTACAATATCAAACTGTCAGAACAGCGATTTTTTTCCAAGGGAAAATATATCGCTGTAACAACAAAAAAAAGAAAGAAAACACTTTATAACATTACATTAAGTGGGTGGCTTCACCCCCCCACCCCCCCTACTTAAATATACCAACTCCGAGACCACACTACAGTGCCGAAAATGACAAAGTACCGAAGCAGCCAAGCAAATTCTTTCCCAGGGAAGCATTGGGCATCTGCTTTAGGCCTGTGATTCTTTTAGTGAGGTATTTCTGCGGTCTTTCCAGTTGCAGATGTCTTGTGAAGTACATACCAAATGGGGCGTTGTACTCTATAATGGGTCTAACAAGGGATGAGTACAATGGGACAATGACCTCCTTTTTTCTGGATGAAAAGCCCTTAGTGATGAGGTGTGCCACATAGTAGGATTTTCCTGACTGTTGTGGCGATGTGGTTATCGAAGGTGAGACCACTGTCCACTTGTGTCCCTAAGTCTCTCATCACACTTTCGGTGTTTAGTGTACTGCCACCTATATGGTAATTCATGGGTACATGGTTTTTCCCAAAGGGGATAACTGTACATTTCTTGGCATTAAGCTTGAGCCCATGGCTCTGGCACCAAACATCTGTTTCTGTAAGGCCCTTTTGTAGAATATCCACATCATTTGGGAATTCAGTAATGGCTTCCAGTTTGCAGTCATCTGCAAACTTTGTTAGCCAGAGTCCCTTAGTGTTGGCCTGTACTTCAGAGAAGTATATGCCTGTCAAAAGATTTTAATACTCTTAACATATACTGGAAGAATCACGCAGCTAAAAGGTAGGCCAAAAAAGAGTTTATTTTACATGCATAGAGACCTGCCACAAAGTACTTGGTATGTCAGCAGTCTAATTTCTGTACACTTTACATGGGTTTTTATACCCTCTTCTACACATACACAGCAGCTGGTTACTAGACAAGGAATTTCAGTCAAGGCTATAAATTCACTCACTGGAGCCTTAGATGGTCAAAAGTCAGACACAAGATAAGTTGGTGCCTACATCAAGGTAACATCTATGCACTCCTCCTTGGTCAGAGGTCAGTCCCAAGATAGGCCTGTGCCTGGACCAAGGTAACATCTGTGCATTCCTTTCTGGTCAGCAAATTCCTTACAAGAAAAACAACTCATTTTAGCTTATTTCTTTGCACGCAATGCAGTTTCACATTTTAACCCTTCCTATACAGGATACAAAGATGTTGAACACACAGATTCTTACTACATTTCCCCCCTAACAACACTTTGTATCACCAGTAATACATTTTATTCATACAGTTTTTTGCATGATTCATTTTCTGTATATTCAGAATAATAAGCTTTAGTTGCATTGGCAGACAATACACTTGATATTATCATTCGGATGCAAGGAATGCAACAACAACCCAACAGTAGGAATATAATGGCACCAACACATACAGCAATTAAGACATTCATGAGTACTGTTCCCCAATTTCCAAACCAATTTTGGAAAAAGTCAGTCAATGGATTCTGTCCTGGTTTTGTAAGTTCAGAAACTTGTTGTAAGATCTCCAAATGACTGTCTATATCATGCTCATTGTCCGGTATAAATGAACAACACTCCTCCTGGATAAGAGCGCAAGTACCTCCTTTCGCCGCTAGGGTGAAATCGAGCGCCATACGATTCTGCAACACTGCAGTCCTCATTGCAGTTAACTCATCCGTCACCAATTCTAGCGCAGAAAAAGTTCCATTGCTCAGAGTTTCTAAAGTTTTGACAGTTTTCTGAGCTCCCAAATAGATTTTACTGTCCCATAAGCTGGAAGTATACCAGCCCAAGAAATAATATCATCGCCCAAGTCCATGTGTGACAGCCCCTTGCTGCTACTATGGGCCAAATCGTGGTGATAGATCCAGGATGCATCAACATTACCTACAGGATTAACAGGTTTATTAACAGCACGTACATTTCGTATTTTACCTTGGGGAAGAGAAAATGTATGTCTTATAGCTGGTGCTAAATAGCCCAAAAAACAACTGCCTGACCAATTCCTTGGTAACCATTTGTATGCTTTTTTACCACAGATAAAATAACAATCATTCACCTTGAGGGTAATATTTACTGGAATAGAATGATTTCCTTTGTCTTGTAGCCCTTTAAACAAAAGATCATACACAGATAACATTTTTTCAAAAAAGCTTGTGACATTAATAAGCCCTGTACTATTAATAAGCACTCTTATAGGCTTGAAACTCGTTGCACAGTGTCCATCTATTGTACAGTTATGAATTATGGTTACATTACATTGACTCCATCCAACCTTAATTTTTCCAGTTCTCTGGAAACATACAGTTCCATTCTGGCGACCCATGAGGGGTAGTGCTATTTTGTCCTTTAAGACTACGTTTGAAGTTTCAAACAGTAAATTAGTCCATGTATCATTTGCCCCCAAAGGGACTGTACCTAACATCAGACCACCATGTACAGTAGGGATAGCTGTGCATATCCAACAATTTGAAACATTAAAAGACAAAGCATATGCATATTTAATAGCTTGGTACGTATTAAAGGGTGGATGCCAAGCTGTATTTTCGTCTCTCTTCACTTGGCTAGTTTCGTTTGAAAATAAAAACGGCCAAAACAGAAAAACAACACTCACACTTACTAGTAACAAAATTATTTTGCAATGCCTTTGTGGGAAGGGCTGCTCCCTTCCGGTATTTTTCTGCATTGCTACAATAGTCAAAAAAAATTCATACAAACAGAACTACTACTCAGTGTTCCTCAGGGGAACTCAGGTTTTTTTCTAGCTCAAACTGTTTAACAATTTTGCAATGTGTCAGGTGGATCCACGATGGTCGCTCCTTTATTCGGACTGCTGTGGGTGTCGAAATCAAAACCTGGTATGGACCTTCCCACTTAGGTGAGGCCCACGTTTTCCTCTTGACAATTTTAACCCACACCCACTCGCCAGGTTTCACTTCCAGGATCCTGTTGTTCTTCTGATCTGAAAAATAATCATTCGTTAGAGAAGTGTTAGTTTTTGTCAGCATTTTCCTCATGTAATCTGCTATCTCTTCACCCCCCTCACGTTCTGCAGGCAAAAGACCTTGCCACTGCGGGACGTAATAAGGTCTCCCGTATAGTAGTTCAAATTATGTGACCCCTTTTGAAGTGGGAGTGGTATGCATTGACAGGAGTGCCAGAGGTAAGCAGTTTATCCAAGACTGATGTGTCTCGGCCATGAGTTTACGTAACTTGCCTTTGAGAATGCCATTATGGCATTCAACCAACCCTGCTGACTGTGGGTGGTAGGCACAATGGTGTTTTAACTCAATTTGAAAAACGGCAGCCAGCTTTTGAATAACTTGGTTTACGAAATGTGTACCATTATCAGAATAGATGCGTGTAGGTAGCCCAAAATGAGGGATAATGTTATTTGTAAGGGCCTTGGCTACCGACAATGCATCTGGGTGTGCTACCGGAAAAGCTTCTACCCATTTTGTAAAAGCATCAATAATGACTAACACAAATCGCTTCTGTTGAACAGGAGTTAGTTCAATAAAATCCATACAGATTGTGTGAAATGGATACGGAGGCAGCGGAAAAGCTGCTGGGGTGACCCGCACCACACCACCATGGTATCGTGCACAAAGCAGGCATGATAAACAGAATCGTTTGGCATACGCTATAAAGCCCTTGGTCCAGAAAATTCGCTGGATCATTTGAACCATGGCAGCAGGGCCCAGGTGCGATGGGCCATGCGTCACTAATAAGGCATACCTGAAAAGGTTCGCTGGCAAAACATACTTGTCATTTGGACCTACAAAAACTCCCTGCTTTTGAATAGCCCCATATTTAACCCATCGCTGTTTTTCCTGAACTGTACTAAGTTCCTGCATTACCTGTAAAGTTTATAGATCAAATTTATCTGTAGGGTGAAGTTCCTTTTGTGTGGTCTCGAGTGCAAAAGTAGAGGTTAGGGCTACACTTTTTGCAGTTTTGTCAGCTAGTGCATTTCCAAGTGATACTGGATCCTTGGCATTTGTGTGTGCTACGCACTTACAGATGGCCAGTCCCCATGGCAGTTGGACAGCTTGTAAGAGGCTAAGGATTAAATCCTTGTGGGTTATTTCCTTTCCTGAGGCCATAACCATTCCCCTATTTTTCCATTGCTGTGCAAAGACATGGACCGTGGAAAAAGCATACTGACTATCTGTGTAGATAGTAACTGCCTTATCCTTGGAGATGGTACATGCTGTGGACAAAGCAATCAATTCGTCCGCTTGTGCGGACAGGTTCCTGGGGAGAGGTTTTGCCTCTAATACCTTAGTCTCAGTTGTGACTGCATAACCCACTTGTGTGATACCTGCCTCATTTTTACGTGCTGACCCATCTACAAACAGGGTCCAATCTGAATTTGCCAAAGGTTGGTCCTTAAGGTCTGGTCTTGGTAAGACATTAGAGTGTATTAAGTCTAAACACACGTGAGGGGCACCGTCATCAGCTGTAGGTAACAGCGTGGCTGGATTAAGAGTAGTGCATCGCTCAATGGTCATGTGTGGTTGTGATAATAACGTTGTCATGCAGGATAAGTGTCTGCTAGGAGAGAGAAAGGTAACTTTATCCTGTAGTAGTATTATCGCGACAGAATGCGGTACTCGTAAGGTGAGGTCATGAAATAAAACTAAGGTTGCAGACGCTTGCACAGCCTGTGTGGCTGCGACTACAGCTTGTACACAGTGTGGCAAGGATCGTGCCACTGTGTCCAATTTACTAGAATAAAAAGCTAATGGTCTCAACTTATCCCCATAAGTTTGCAACAGAACCGATGTCATAAAGCCCTGCTTACAATCTACTGTCTGAACAAAAGGTTTTGCATAGTCAGGGAAGCTAAGTGTTGCAGATCCTGCTATCAGTTGCTTTACCCTAGTAAATGCCTGTATTGCCTTATCTGTCCATTGCAGCGCGTCATGTGCTGCCATGGGAAGTGCAAAAATAAGTTCTGAAAGTGGACTTACTTCCTCTGCATAATTGGGAATCCAAATACGACAAAAGTTTGTTATTCCTAAAAATGACATCATTTATTTTTTTGTACTAGGCATCGGTGCCTGTAAAATGGCTTCTTTTCTACAGTTATCTAGTTGTCTACCAGCATTTGAAATGGTATAGCCTAGATACCGTACTTCAGTTCTACAAAATTGTAATTTAGATTTATTTACCTTATGTTCCTCTTTCGCCAAAAAATGCAACAACCGAATAGTTTCGGACTCACAGACAGCCTCCGTGGGTGCAGCCAGTAAGATGTCGTCCACGTACAATAGTAGATGACAGCCATGCTCTGGTTGAAACTGTGCCAGGTTGGTCGACATTTCTTGCGAAAAGATTGTAGGGCTCTCACAATATCCCTGCGGCAGTCTTGTGTATGTGTACCACTTGCTCATAAACGTAAAGGCGAACCAAAACCTACTATCTTCCTGTAGAGGGATAGAAAAAATGTGTTACTGATATCAATGACAGAAAAATACTTGTCCATGAGAAGGATATCATTTAACAACACAGATGGATCTGGGACCACAGGAGCCCTTGGTACTACAGCAGCATTCACAGCCTGCAGATCCTGTACCATTCTCCATGTCCCATCTGGTTTCCTTACTGGGAACAAGGGTGTATTACACGGTGAATCTGTGCATGGAACTAAAACCCCAGCTCTCAGTAGAGCTGTGATCACCAGTAAAATGCCTTCTTCTGCCTTTTTACTTAATGGATACTGACGCTTATGAGGTCTAAAATCGGATTTTGGAGTTATTTTAACCTGTCCTGCTGTTCTCATTAACCCAATGTCGTGCTGCCCTAGGGACCATAAGGATTTTGGTAATGACTGTAGTTTCAATTCTTCTTGTGGGGTCAGAAAGCATAGTCAGGATGGCATGCCTCCTGTCGGTATTAACCGATCTTCTCGAAGATGTAGTTGGTCTGGCTTGGGTTACCCAATTCAACTTCTGTACCTGAACTCCTTTACCTGCCAGCTGTTCTGGCGTCAGTTTTGACCACTCGGTAACCTTTTTCCCAACTATATACCATGCCATTTGTTCTTCCCTAGTCACAGATACATGTGGGATTGAGGTATTCCAAAAAAGCTGTTGCATGTCTCTTGTGAGACTACAAGTAACTGCGGAGTTCCCTGCTCTGTCCCAATAAAGATTTTGTAATAGAATCCTAGTCACCTTATGTTTAAAAAATTGTTCTTCATACTTGGGATCGGGTCCCACATTTTTTCTGTAATACATTGTACAGTGTAGTTGTTTGGCAGCCTCTGGTAACTGGATAGCCGTACCGTGTTTGCTCAAAGCTAGATTCGTTAACTCTTTGGCCACACTTTGTGGTCCTGTTTCAATAAGATCATTACTATACCAGTAATGTAAATCCCCTTGCCCTTCCTGCAACATTTCATCCTGGATTGCCATACGCTTAGCCAAGATTCCTGATGCAGTTGGTACCGCTGCTATTCCAAAAACATGCATCAGATCTCTTCCTAATAAGTCAACAGGGCAAATCTGGGAGATAATCACTCGAAATCTAATAGTTTGATTAGTTTCAGGGTCCGTAAACCATAAAGGTTTAGACAAAGGTTCCTTATAAATGAGGCCATCGGCCACTTTGACTAGTACATAGTCATCAGTAGCCACATTGGATGGCAATGCAGTATGTTTTAGTAAGGTTTTGGAAGCCCCCCAATCACATAGAAATTCTATGTCTTTCCCTTCAACCTGTAATATAATTACTGGTTGCACTTCTAACTGCATAGTCGTAGCTAGAGCTGTCAGACTAACAACCTGATATTCACCTTTTTCTGAAAAGTCCGTCATCTCATGTTCCCATCCTGCACATTCCCCTTTACCTTCTTCATTTGCATCCTCAAAATCATCCTCATTTTGCATTACTGGCTCTTGCCCATCGATCTCAACGCCTGGGTCCGGTTCATCCGTGCTGCCATCATATAGTCATGCTGAACTATGCTCTGGAGCAGCAGCGGGTTTTCCGGGATTCCGGCAATCCCTTGCGAAATGCCCTTTCTTACCGCACTTAAAACATTCCCCTCTTTTTTGTATGCCTTCGTAATCTTCAGAATGTCCTACATTCCCCCTCCCTCTGCCTCTACCTCGTCCCCTTCCTCTACCTCTGTTGGCCGGATTGTGTACTAACATAAGTGTCCCATCTGCACTCACTGCAAAGGTTTGAGCCTGTTTCCTTTTCCTTTCCTCGAGATATTTTTCTGCATGTCTTGCATACTCCAGTAGAGGTTGCAGACGTGCCGTCCTATGGTCTATCATGTGCTTTTGAATGAAGTTACTAATTGCAGTTCTGCACCCTTTTAAAAAGGCATTTTTTAGTTGCTGTTCATAAGGTGAATCCACCTTTTGATCATGTGGTTTTTCTATTCCACTATGGTTGTCAAAGCACTGGTTAAGTCTTTGTAAATAATGATCTACTTTTTCATCTTCAGCTTGTACACACTGATTAATACAAGTCCAATCTGCCCTAGGCTTCCACTGTTTCATAATACGCTTTAGCAAGTCCTGTGTTTGTGTCTTATATGTTTCAGAACCAAAAGCACGTGGTTTACTATCTGCCCTAGTCAGGGGATCCCAATTCCCACAAATCAAGTGCCAATCTGGTCCTAAGATTTGGCGTATTACCTGTTCCAATTCAATGGAATTTAATTTGTAACTTTCCATCATACCTGCAATGTCCTCGCAAAATTTTGTCATATCTAATTTTGGGTGTGGTATGCCCTCCACAGCTTTTCGGATGTCTTCCCGTGTCCAAGGTCGGTAAACTAAAATAGTGGGACCTTGACCGGGTGTTCCTGCCTGTGGGTTTGCTACTTCTATAAGAGGATATGAGTCTGTAGATACCGTATTTAATTCAGCTTCTTGCATTTCGACTTCCTTACGCGTCCATTCTGATTTATCTATATTACGGTTCCGGAGTTCCAGGGTTTCACCTACTTGTTTTGTCAGTACTACGGGGGGTACAGTTTTATCCTGATTCTCTGTGTCATCTTCCTGATACTGGGGTGGACTAACCCTGTCTTTAGTGACGTCAGGATACAAGGGTGGGGCTGTTGGTTTACGACAGACAATAGATGTTTCGTCATCTTCTTTGTGGACAAAAAATGCACCTTTTGCACTCGAGCCACTACTTCCCTTATTTGAAAATTGTTCCTTATATCTCTTATTAGCTTCTTCTAACCATTTCTGTGCTTGAGGAAATCCTACCTTTTTTTGTTTCTTTACCTTACCTCCTGTGTCCCTGCGCAGGTCTCTCACTAGATTTTGACATTCTGATCTATTTAAGGTACCACTAAACCCATAATTTTTCCATTTTTTCATATATTTCAAGTTTTTCGGATGTAATTTAAACATATATTCCTCATCCTCAGTCCTTTCAACTGCTTCCTATTCCCATTTTTCTTATTTAAAAGAAAAACTGTTTCCTTTTCCTGAGATCTCTACTGGTCTTTTGTAAAATTTTAAACAAAAGAAATTCCTTTATGACTAGTCCCTTAAAAAACTTTTGCAAAATAAAAAAAGCTTACCTTACTGCGGATCTTCCGCCCTCGTTCGTCACCGTCCCACGGATCGAATCTAAGAGTGACTAGCCTCTACTTACGACTTCTTCGTCGGAGGTCTTTCCGTTCAAGGGAGCCCGAGATTCGTTCTCCCCTTCCTGTACAGGTTTTTCAGTCCCTCTTATGCGATTCGTACCGTGAAGAGGTGGCCCCACGTTCTTGGGCACCAGAAATGTCAAAAGATTTTAATACTCTTAACATATACTGGAAGAATCACGCAGCTAAAAGGTAGGCCAAAAAAGAGTTTATTTTACATGCATGGAGACCTGCCACAAAGTACTTGGTATGTCAGCAGTCTAATTTCTGTACACTTTACATGGGTTTTTATACCCTCTTCTACACATACACAGCAGCTGGTTACTAGACAAAGAATTTTTGTCAAGGCTATAAATTCACTCACTGGAGCCTTAGATGGTCAAAAGTCAGACACAAGATAAGTTGGTGCCTACATCAAGGTAACATCTATGCACTCCTCCTTGGTCAGAGGTCAGTCCCAAGATAGGCCTGTGCCTGGACCAAGGTAACATCTGTGCATTCCTTTCTGGTCAGCAAATTCCTTACAAGAAAAACAACTCATTTTAGCTTATTTCTTTGCACGCAATGCAGTTTCACATTTTAACCCTTCCTATACAGGATACAAAGATGTTGAACACAAAGATTCTTACTACAATGCCAAACAAGAGCGGTCCCAGGACTGAACCCTGAGGTACTGCACTTGTCACTTGTCTGGAGCTGGATTTGGAGTCGGCTACTTTTACAGTATGGGTTCTGTCAGTAAGCCAGTTGGTAACCCATTGAGTGACGTAGGGATTTATGCCCAGCTTAGTAAGTTTATCTATGATTCCAGAGTGGGGGATGGTGTAGAAGGCCTTGGCGAGGTTCAGATAGGCTGTGTGGACCGCCTTACTCTCGTCCACAGCTCTGGAGACTGATTCAAAGAAATCAATCATGTTCAGGAGACAAGATCGGCCCTTCATGAATCCAAACTGGGTCCAGTGTTTGAAGGTTGCCAATGTCTTTATTTATAAGTTCCATGATAATGCATTCCATGCCCTTGCAGATCAGGCTCATCAGACTGATGGGATGGTAGTTCCTGGGATCCAAGGTGGATTCCCCCTTGTGGAGTGGGATAACTGTAGCTGTGCGCCACTCAGTGGGCACAAAGCCTGAGGTGAGGCTATGATTAAACATGACACTTAGGTGAGGTGCCAGTTCATTTTGTAGTTCATGTAGTACACAGCCCAGGATATCATCTGGTCCCATGGATGCTGTATTCATAGCTTTGCAGAGTGCGGTTCCTACCTGTGTGGTCGTGATTACCGGGATTTGGCAATCTTTTGGCATTGAGATGGGCCCTTTAGGTGGTGGTGGTGGGGGGGGGGTGAAGTTGGCACTAAGTCGATCTGCCAGGATATTGGCAATATCCTTGGGATCAGTATATTTAACGCCATTCTGTTGTAGCTCAGAACATATCTGAGCATTGCCATTTAGACATAACTGTAGAATGCCTTGTGTCTTGTCTTGTTTTGTTTATATATTTGTTTGCTTCTGTTACCACTTGATTTCCCATGAGTTCAACCGTTTTATTTTTACTTTTACTTTTACTTAATCTTTGTTAATAAGGACTATAATGATTCATTCCATGGCCTTGCAGATAAGGCTGATCATACTAATGGGTCTATAGTTTCCATGGTCCATGTATGCACCTCCTTGAGCAAAGGGATGACTGTAGCCATTTTCCATTCTGCTGGGATATGAAGCCAGTGTTTCGGCTGTGATTGAAAAACGTGACCAATGTTGATGCTAATTCCTGTTTTAACCCATGTAGAACACAGCCCTGGATGTTGTCTGGTCCCATAGAGACTATTTAAGACCTCCTCAGAGATACTAGGTAGGGGACAGGTGTTAGGGATGCTTTGGGGTATATGTTGTGAGGACAGGGGATTGAAGTTTTCACTGAACCTATCTGCCAGTAGGTTTGCTATATCCACATGTTCTGTATATATAGTACCTTTAACTACATTCAGTGGAAATCTGGTCCTTACCTTTGATGTTACGGATGTAACTAAGGAACGCCTTATGGTTATCCTTAGTTAGGGAAGCTAATTTGGATTCGTAGTTGGCTTTGGAGGACTTCACTAGAGGTCTTATTTGCTTGTTTAAGTTGAGAAAGGAGTGTTTCCAGTTTTGAGACTGTTCCTCCTACTCTTAGACAGCAATTTCTTTATCCTATTGTATAGCCTGTTAATGGCATTTGTCCAACAGGCAGGTTTGTTTTTCCTTGAAGGTCTTACTTTGGTTCTGTCAGGTATGGCAGAGTCAATACAATTGTACAGGTGCTCATATAAAGCATTGGTGTATAACTCAGCTTAGGTGTCTGTTCCATCAGTGGGGGTAGGGGGCTATGAAGCTATTTATAGTGAAATGTACGAGATTGTAACTGGCCTTGGAGACGATTTTTAGTCTAGTTGTTGCCTTCAATCAGATGAGTTCTAACTGCCCACTCCTGCCACTAGGGTGTAGGGGAACCCTCTCCAACAAAAGATGGCCTGTTCAGTGCTCAAGTTATACAACTAGAACTAGATTCAGCAGGTCTGACTCTAGTCTATGCTACAGCAAACAAAGTGCAACAATTTCAGAAAAAAAAACAGTTCTAATAAGCAATGCTATGGTAACAATGCAGTTCAAAAGTGCATTATACAGTTACAAATTCTACTTACTTTTTGCAGAGATCAGCAGATGCCTTGGATTGATCAGATAAATACAGCAGAGCATTAGTTGGTCACCAAACTCTGCGCAAACCTAGGAAAACCTGGTGCTTATGTAGCAAATGAGAACAAACTGGTTTAAACAAATTAACCAATAAAAAAGCTCATAACTGAGCCCTGTTCCAGCCACCTTCCTTCAATCCGATGAGTTCTAATTGCACACTCCTGCCACTGGGGTGCAGGGGAACCCCCTCCAACAAAAGATGGGCTAGTTTAGTGCTTTCAGCACTGAACCACAAAACAAAAATCTACTTAGACAGAGGTGAATGCATTGTAAGTAGACCAAAATGTTATAAATAATTGTTAGTCACCTCTCCTTTAAGATCTGTTATGGCACACTTCTTACACAACTGTATTGTATCCATACATTAATTCAGAGTAAGCTGTACATGCTGGTGGTAGGAATGACACCCAAATCTGCAGCTTATTAGCAGTTTGTAGCCTTAGTTTTCTGCAATGAACTACCAGACACCGGAATTATAATTACCAGAAAGACAGTCTCTACTTCTGTGATGAGTTCCTCATGCAAATGTGCTGCCTGATGAGTTCCTCATGCAAATGTGCTGCCTCAGTTCTAATATGCCTAGAGACATATTCCTTAAAAAACTCCCGAAGTAACAGGTACATAGGAAGGTGGGGCCACGTGGGATTCACTTTGCCTTTTTGTAGAACTGAGATGAAGAACTGGTGGTATGAATGACTCGCAGTAGGAGGATAAGGTACCTGAAGACTGGAAGCAGTAGCTCTAATCCCTTCTCAGCAGTAGGAGCAAGACTAAGACACCTGAAAATTTTCAGAGATAATTAGTGTATGATCAGTCTGTTTTCAAATAGAGCTGTAACCACAAGGAACAAACTCCTGGGCTATATGAAATATAGTGCTACCGTTGAGATCTTTAAATGTAAATAAGATGAGCTTTATGGTAGAAGAAATTTTAAGGTTTAAATATACAGTGGATACAAAAGGTTTACACACCCCTGTTAAAATGCCATTTTTTTGTGATATAAAAAAATGAGACCACAATAAATCATTTCAAAACTTTTGCCACCTTTAATGTGACCTATAACCTGTACAGTTCAGTTTGAAAAACAAACAAATCTGTTAGGGGAAAAATATAAAAAATAAAAAAAAACATGCAATAAGCTAGTTGCATAAGTGTACAAACCCTTAAACTAATACTTTGTTGAAGCACCTTCTGATATAATTACAGCATTTAGTCTTCTTGGGTAGGAGTCTGTCAGCATGGCACATCTTGACTTGGCAATATTTGCCCACTCTTCCTTGCAAAACCACTCCAAATCTGTCTGATTGCGAAGTCATCTCTTGTGTACAGCCCTTTTCAGGTCTCCCCACAGATTTTATATTGGATTTAGGTCTGGACTGTGACTGGGCCATTCCAAAACTTTAATTTTCCTCTGCTGAAACCATTCTTTTGTTGCTTTGGATGTATGCTTTGGGTCATTATCATGTTGAAATGTGCAATTCCACTTCTTCATCTTCAGCTTTCTAGCTGACACCTGAAGGTTTTGGGCCAAAAGAGACTGGTATTTGGAACTGTTCATAACTCCTTCCACCTTGACTAAAGCCCCAGTTCCAGCTGAAGAAAAGCAACCCCAAAGCATGATACTGCCACCACCATGCTTCGCCATAGGAATGGTGTTCTTTTGGTGATACTTAGTGTTGAATTGTGGCCAAAAAGCTCAACCTTGGTCTCATCAGACCATAGCACATTTTTCCACATGCTTTTGGGAGACTTGATGTATTGTTTTGCAAATTTTAGCCAGGCCTGGATTTTTTTTGTGTAAGAAAATGCTTCCATCTTGCAACCCTACCCCATAGCCCAGACATATGGAGAATATGGGAGATTGCTGTCACATGTAGTACACAACCAGTACTTGGCAGAAACCGATGTTGCTGTCAGCCTGTGTTCCCAGATCTCTTATAACACCTTCTGTGTTCAGTGGACTACCATCAACGTGGTAATTCATGGGAACCGAGTTTTTCCCAAAGGGGATGATGACACATTTTTTGGCATTGAGCTTAAGGCCATGGTTCTGACACCAGTCGTTGGTCTTGGTGAGGTCTTTCTGTAGGATGTCAACATCACTTGGGGAGTTAATAATAGCTCCCAACTTGCAATCATCTGCAAACTTTGTCAGCCAGAGTCCCTTCATGTTGGCCTGAACTTCAGAGAAGTAGATACCAAACAGGAGAGGACCCAGGACCGAACCCTGTGGGACTCCACTTGTGACTGGTTGGCAGTCTGACTTGGAGTCAGCTACTTTCACGCTGTGGGTTCTATCTGTAAGCCAATTTGCAACCCACATAGTGATATAGGGGTTGATGCCTAGCTTAGTGAGTTTTTCTATGATTCCTGAGTGGGAAATGGTATCAAAAGCCTTGGCCAGATCAAGGTAGGCTGTATGAACCACCTTGCTTTCATCCACAGCTCTGGTGACTGACTCAAAGAAGTCGACCAGGTTGAGCAGGCATGATGTACCCTTCACAAAACCAAACTGTGTGGGATCCAGAGTTTGGAGATTCCCTATATCCTTGTTTATTAGGTCCATGATGATGCATTCCATAGCTTTGCATATCAGTCTCATCAGGATAATGAGGCGATAGTTCCCAGGATCTGTAGTCGCTGCTCCCTTGTGGAGAGGGATGACTGTAGCAGTGCACCATTCAGTAGGGACAAAGCCTGAGGTGAGGCTGTGATTGAACAGGGCACAGAGGTGAGGTGCCAGCTCACTCTGTAGTTCATGTAGAACACAGCTGGGGATATTGTCAAGTCCCATAGAAGCTGTATTCCTGGCCTTGGACAATGCTGTTTTAACCTGAGAAGCAGTAATACTGGGTGCCAGGCAATCTACTAGTATTGCAATTGGTCCTTTGGTGGGGGAGAGAGTGGTAAAGTTACCACTGAATCTGTTGGCCAGTATGTTAGCAATATATTGTTGGCTCAGTATAGGAGGTAACATTGTGCAGTAGCTCAGAGCAAATCTGACTATTGCCATGGTGATTCTTTTTATACCTATAGAAGGCCTTGTGGTTGTCTTTACTATCTGCTGCAATTCTGTTTTCATAGCTAGCTTTAGAGGATTTGATGAGGGATCTCAATTTTCTGCTGAGGCTGGTAAGGGAGTTTTTCCAGTCTTAGGACTTCACTTTATTCCGCATCAGTTTCCTCCTTCTGTTGTAGAGTTTGTTTATGGCAGGGGACCACCAGATTGGCTTCCTTTTTTTGCAGGAGAGCATCTTGGTTCTATTGGATATGGTGAGATCCATGCATTTGTTTACGTTCGTACAGTGCATTGGTGTATGATTCGGCGGCCATGCAATTATTCTCCATTTGCATGGGTGCTGTGAAGTTAGTCACCTCTGTTTTTAGGAGCCCAAAGTTAGCTTTGGAGATTTTTTCATGGTGGTTACCTTTGCAGGGTGGATGGGAAGGATGTGGATTTCCAAGGTGATTTGTTTCTGGTCGTATCTAACCAGGGAGGAGTTGACTATTGGTGTAGAGCAATGGTCGCCCATGTTAGTAATGACCAGGTCAAGGATGTTGCTACCTCTAATGGGGGTAAGAACGAGCTGGTCTAGGGCATTGGAATTAATGAATTCCAGGAAACGTGCAGGTGTATTGGTACATGAGTAGTTTACCCAGTTAATAGAGGGGTAGTTGAAGTCGCCCAGTATGAGAGTGTTAGGTTGGACCCTAATATTCTCCAGGGTGCTTAGGAACGTGGAGTGTGAGTGTTGGGACATGGTTGGGGATATGTAGCAGGCTGTGTCCTGAATCACTATCTTACCCAATGTTAGCTGCACCTGAAGTATCTCTGATGCGTTATGTTGGGCTACCAGTCTGGAGGTGTGTGCACCCTTTATGAATATGGAAACACCACCATCTTTGGAGCTTCGGTCCAAATTCTGGGGCCGAAAGGTGTGGAAAGAGTTATAGCCTGGTAGTGCAGGGGTACTTTCTGCTGTCTTGAACCAGGTCTCTGTTACAGCACAAATATCGATGTTCTCCATTTTAAGGAGTGCTTCAAGCAAGAGCATTTTGAGATTTAGACTTCTAGAGTTGAGCAGCATGACCCTCAGACTGCATTTGTTTGCAGCTGTTACAGTGGAAATTTGGTCTTTGGAACACCACCTAAAAAAGGCATTATAGGGGTGGCAAGAGCCTTGGCCAGTATCTGGAAGCCCAGGGGTGACAAATGCAGGCCACCTCTGGCAACGCATCAAGGTCTGTCAATCATGTCATCCCAGGCAGACAGATACTGGATCCCCTTAGAATGACACCAGAAACAGCCAATTGTTGAAATCGATCATTTTCTGATTGTACTGTGGTATCATTCTGGGTGATGGTAGGAGGCTGCTCAGGGCTAGGGTCATACCCACCTGGGCTACATAATCCGAACGCTCCTCCATGTCTCTTTTTATGTAGTTCAGGGAGGTACATCTCAGGTCATTCACATCCACATGTACAATGACAGAGTCATATTTGTACCTGTTGTTGAGGGACCTGAGTACATGTGTCATGTGGTGGATCTTGGCACCTGACAGGCAGCTGACTGTTACTTTCTCCTTATTCAGCCTAGTGAGTGGGACATCAGTGTGCCTCACTATTGAGTCACCTATGACTAGTGTGTTGGGCATGCTGTTTTGCCTTAGGGGCTTTGGTTGAGTGGCACACTCTTTAGGAGAGTTATGTGTCTTGTGATTAGTGTTGTGGTTGAGTGGGTTTCTACCTTGGAGGTCTGTGCTGTTTGGGTAGATATTTATTGTGAGCCTCCGCGAAGGTGGGTGTGTGGTTTGTGTTTTTATGTGAAGGCAGTGCTGGTGTATGTTCTGGAGGGCTATGTGTTCCATGTGGTGTGGTGCAAGTGTTGACCTTCTCCTCTTGACTAGCTATTCCGGTCTTGGCTGGAGAGTGCGTGGCTTCCAATTTGGATATATAAATGCATCTTTCACAAGCCTGAGTTTTGAGAGATAAGAGGCGAGCATTGTCAGTGTACATGAGGCACTTGCTACATTGCCTCAGGATGCCCAAGTTTGCCAGGTTAATAGGAGAAAGCACAGGGAACTGACCTTTAGACATGCCTGGAGGGGTGGGCATTAATAATAAGTACTGGATCTGTTTCCTTGTAGAACGTTTAGTGCTGGTAGCACTTTTGTGTGCTACAATAACTGCTACAAGAAGTCTGGTAAAGTGCTAGACTAATAAGCTAGTAAAAGTGCAGGAGAGGAGAGAACTAGCAGATCTAAGGGAAACATTGAAGAGCAGACTTTTTGGCACCACTCACAAGCTTACATACAGTCCTGGATACAGCAAATCTTTATCTGGACTAGACTAGTTACAGAAAAGGTGGGAAACAAGCGCAAACGTGGGCTTTTAAACCAGAAAGTTGAAAGAGATGGAAAACAATGCCCAGTGGCCAATAAACTACAATTTCTGGGCCAGAAACCACTCTCTTGTGGTAGATAGGCTACCTAGTGCTTACCACTCCCACTCATAAGCTAGAAGGTTTCCCTCCAACAGAGAAAGGCTTAGGGGGGGGTCAGAAGCTTACAAACAGTCCTGGACACAACAAATCTGTATCTGGACTAGACTAGTTACAGGAAAGGCAGAAAACAAGCACAAATGCAGGCTTTTAAACCTGGAAGTTAAAAGAGATGGGAAAAAACTGCCCAAACAGCCAATACACTACAATTTCTGGGCCAGAATCCACTCCTCCTGTGGTAGATAGGCTACCTAGTGCTTACCACTCCCACTGATAAGCTCGAAGGTTTCCCTCCAACACAGGAAGGCTTGGGGGCTCAGAAGCTTACAAACAGTCCTGGATACAGCAAGTCTGTATCTGAACTAGACTAGTTACAGGAAAGTTGGGAAACAAGTGCAAATGCGGACTTTTAAATTAGAAAGTTGAAAGAGATGGAAAAACTGCCCAAACGGCCAATAAATTACAATTTCTGGGCCTGAAACCACTCCACTTGTGGTATATAGGCTACCTAGTGCTTATCACTCCCACTGATAAGGTAGAAGGCTTCCTTCCAACATAGAAAGGCTTGGGGGGCTCAGAAGCTTTTAAACAGTCCTAGATACAGTAAATCTATATCTGGACTAGACTAGTTACAGGAAAGGCAGAAAACAAGCGTGTAATTTATATATATATATATATATATATATATATATATATATATATATATATATATGGAAAAGGAGAAAGGAGGAGCAGAAGATAATTCAAGGTTAAGAGCTTAAGTGGGTTGGCTTTCTCTGTATTAGATAGAATGAGCTAATGACAGTAGCAAAAACACTTTAAATGCAATGCAAGCTAAAACACTTGAGTGTGTAGCAACATTAAGGCAAATATAGTTTAAATAAATGCAGATACGTTAACAATGACAAAAACACGTGCAGAGAGCAGTAAGTTATGAAAAATCAAAATGGAGTCACCAAGTGCACAATGAGAGCACTTGAACACTTAAAAGCACACAGAACAGCAAATTAAGGTAATAAGGTAGAAGACAGTTATGTAAGAGCAGCTCAAGAAAGTATAAATATATTTTTTTTTGTGGAGAGGGAGGGAACAGAGCAGATTAAAATGCTTTAGGGGATGTCCTTCCCAAGTGCTCTCTCTGTACACAGCAGAGGAGATGGGACTGGTAGGAGTGTCTGAAATCAAAATATGATCTCACTGTACTCAGTTGAATGAGCAAATGAGATGGGCACAGGAGGAGTGTCCAAAAACAGATTTACAGCAGGGGCGGGGAATTCCAAAGCCACCAAGATTAACACCACAACAAGAACGGGGGGGGGGGGTTGAGAAACTAACTGCAGCTAGACAGAGAGCATAATATTCAAATGAAACAAATATCTAATCTTAAATAAGTGCAGAGAAAGTACACTTAAATCAGCTTTTGTCACTTGATTTATGCAGGCGATTCTCAGCAGCCAACCACTCAGAAAATGACACTTCAAAATGTCTTGAAGCAGCGATTTGCCTTTTTGGCTCACAAATCAGCAACAAATCTACTGCACAAGAAGATGTAAAAAGAATAAAGAGAAACTTGTCTGGATTGAATGACATGTTTAAATCAGTGCAACTAAGTTCACTGATGAAAAGGAATACACTGTTTTATATCTGGAAATTAACAGCCAAAGGAAAAGCAGAAGTATCAGCTGTATTGAAAAGGGACTACTGGATAGTTTTAGTAGCTGATCTAAAGACAGACAATATGACAGAGACTCAAGAAAGGCTGAGAGAACAGCAGGACCAACAGAAAGGAAGAACTTATTCTTTCACTGTTTAAACAGTTGGTCAGGTCACACCTGGAGTGTTGCATGCACATTTAGGGACAGGTTAGAAGAAGGCAAAAAATGACAAAGAAAAAATGGAAGAGTATGGTACTGAAGAAAGAAAAGCAACAAAGCATTATGAGAAAAATAAGAACTAAATGTAAATGGATGGTTTGGGAAGCTGCAGTGAGGAACTAGTCTTCTGACTGAAGTAATAGGTGAAAAAAATCAGTGAATGGGTTCAAGAACATCTGAAACAGACATAAGAAATATAAAGAATTTGGTACAAAGCTGTTTAAGTATGATATAAGGCTTGCCCAGTAGGTAGAAAAATGGACAGACTAGGTAGGCTGAGTGGCCTCTATCTCCTGGCAATGTCTGTTTGATAAGAAAGGAGGTGGAGAAGAAAAAAACATTGTATAAATAAGCCATCTCTTTAATGTTTCCAGAGAGGGCACATTGACTTGCTTAATAATTTATATTTTCAGCTGTATTAACTGTTCTCTCTTGAGATTTTTTAGTAGGCTAGTTTCCAGTAATTAATGTTGCGTAAGGGATGGCCTTAGTAAGATCAAAATGATGGCAGTAAAAAACTGAATAACTAGAGAGTCATGATATCAGAACAGACTGACAGCAGTCATCTCCAGTAGAACATTCAGTGGCATGAATCAAAAGAAGTGATGTAGGGCTGTGGTGCGCTGCAGCTAAGCTCAAACCTTCACAGTAGTGCATTCTTTCAACACAAAAGGAGTGGGCAGCAAGGTGGCTCAGTGGCTAAGTTATCTGTTTCACAACTCCATGATTTGGGGTTCCATCCTGATTTTCTGTTAGTAATGTGTATACCTTGCATCATCTCTTCATGTTTTGGTAAGTTATCTCCATTTATTTTGGTTTCCCCACTTCACCGTGATAAAAACATGCTTGTTGATTGGCTATTCAAAATTATTATATATAATTTTTTTTATACTTTTCCGTATGTCCTAGGTCATGGCTGAAAAGGTTCATTGTACCAGTTCACAAAACTAATTAATAAATAAAATTTAAAAATTACAAAGAGGAGCCAAAGGGGGATTTTGAAGTATGAGACAAAATAAAAATAGCTTGGTAATTGAAGAGCTCATTTATGGGTTGGTTTTGTGAAAGGATATGCTTGACAGTTTTCCAGATTGTGTAAATGGAAGCTAGACTTTGAAAATACATCTTCAGGAGTGATGAGGACCAGAATCTCCTTCTAAATAGTTTCATCAGAAGCTAGTATGTATTAACACACTAGAAGGTTTAACTGAGAAGAGGGACTAAGATTTATTGTGTTAGGAGAAGTTATGAAATAACAGTTTCTACAAAGGGAGAGAGCAGAAATAAAAGGAATACAGCTTATGTATCTAAGCATTAACTAGTTGTTTCTGATGTTTTGTCATTATTGTTGCCCATACGTGATAAACATTGACTCAGAAGCCTTCAGAATGTAATAAGAATTGTCTTATTAGCTTCTGTGAAAAGACATTAGATTGAAATACTAGAAATACCCTTAGATGAAGCATTCTTCCATACGTCATGTTTTGTGCTATTTTTCTAAGGGTTAATATTATTTACCTTTTTAAAGATCCATTTTGATAACTGGTATTGCACTATTTACCACAGTTTAAGGAACCATTCTGTTATTTATCCATATGTTTAAAATGCTTTGATTAATGTAAATTTTTTCCAGTACAAATTTTGCATACTGGTAAAACAACAGTTATTGGAATTGTTATATAAATTTAATATGGCGTCAAGACTCTCATTTGCATAAATTCATTTGAAACCTATCATTGAAATAACTGTTTTATCTGGAGTTTTACAAATCGTAGCCGTCATTTCATAGTATTTGTTTTACATGCTTCTTGCTGCTCCCTTAATTTCCTCATAAGTCATCTTAATGTACCCAACAGCATGTTTTGGTTTAGCACTGCATCCCTTGGGGTTTACCAGTTTTATATCAACCATTGCTGCTTGTCATTGGAAGTCAGTGTATCATTTGCCATGATTTTTCACACTGATTTTTACTTTGAGCTTCTTTCTTAAAATAAATTACTGAGTGCACTTTGCAACACTGGATTTGCACATTGCCATTCTTACAGTCTTCTTAGTAGTTATATAGTTACATTTTGGAATTTCACTTTTTTCCTGTAGTATCTCTATTGCATCTTTTAATGTGCCTATAGTGCTAAAAGTATAAACGCTCAGAACATTTGTACAAGAGTTGACTTGGTTAATGCATATATCCATGTGTGTTTTGAAATGAATGCAATAACATATACCTTTGTGAATAAATCTTAAATAATTTTACTGAAATATTTCTATTGTGCATATTCCATTATGCTTTGGTAAAGGGAAGCTTGTAGATATCCGTGCACATAAATTTCTGCTTTATGTTGACATATCCAAGTTGATAGTTAAAAGTACTGTGCTGAGTACAATTTGTCAAAGGTTACATTGGGCAAGGACTTTGACTCACTTACTGCCTTAGACTTGGTTACTGAAGTTCTCTTTCTCTTACATTACTTTTTGCCTAAAGCTGTTAAAAAATTCCAAATCTGTAGGATGACTTTTCCTCTTATTAATTTAAACTGCAGCTCTTCTTTTGTGGGAGCCTTCTCAGTGATTCAGTACTTAAGATATCCTTTCTGTTTCTCTTGGGCAGTTCTTTAGTTTTACAAAAGCCACACTAGTGGAATATATGTACTCTTTGGCCCTTGCTGGCATCTTGCACAAGGGCTAGAGTGTATGCACTTTCCAGTGATTCTCATTTCCTTACAACTGCTTGTACACTGTTCTTCTCCTAGCATTTTAGTGTTAAAAAGAGTTCATGTTTGATACCAGAGAAGCATAGGTCATCTGTGTATTCTTTATCATTAGATCACCTCTCCTGTCCTCCATTTAGTACAGCTTGTGTATGAGGTCACAGCACTGTGTTTAGGTCTCTTACCTTTGTTAGCATGTCAGACAGCAACTAGACACTAAAGGTAAGAAAAACTAATTTCCTACATCATCTAAATATTTGGCTGCAGTGAAGTTCACAAGCTATATGGAAAGGCTAGGGGATACTGGGAAGGACACACTTTATAAATCATACAGGCCCAGGGTGAAGGACTCCAAGACCAAGTTTTTTGTAAGTCATACAAGTGCAGGGTAAAGAAGCCAGATACCAAGACTAAGACGCTTATTCCTGGCTGCTGTCCAAAGTCCACTATAACCATGGTTGCCTACACTATCTCCCCTTTCTCATTTTTTCTGCTGATGAGTCATCTGCCTGACATTTTTATTTTTTGAGACACCCATCCCCAGTGCACTCCGTCCTTCTCCAGGTCTGCAGGTTTCTCCAGTTCACCCTGGATTTTGTCTGTAAATTTATCAGGGCCAAAGCGGAACTTAAGGATATTCTTTGGGAGGGGGGAGCAGCTGTCAATTATCTGCCAGAGTTTTTACTTTAAGCCCTGCCTTCATTTCCCCACCCTTTCTGGCTGAGTGGTCATACCATGGGAGTGGGTGTGCAGTGGGAAGGTGTGACTTCTTGACCCAAGTTCTCACCTTAATTCCCCTTAGACCATGCCTTCCCTGTGCAACCCCTAGTCTCCACCAGGGATATCATTGGGACACTAATGCACCCATCTTCCCTCCCTGGGATGGGCATGCCTCCATCCTTCATAGTTGTTAAAACAGTTGCCCAAGCTGCTATTTTAACCCGGGTCTCCTGGCTTATAGTAAAAGCTTTATCATTCTACACCACAGGAATGGCATCTGCCTGACATTTTAAATGTTTTGAAGGTCATGCAAGAGTGGGGAGACAGCATCCCTGGCTCTCAGTATTGTATGTGAGATGTGGTTATTTGTTACAGCTCTTCCTTCATTTCTTTCCATGAGTACTTGGAACAATTTTGATTTGTGAGAAGCAGGAGTCTGAAATGACTGTGCTACCTGCTGTGCTTATCTCCAGTCCTGCAGGGTCATTTATTTTTGCCTCCCTACTACAAATGATAAATTGCTCACATTTAATGATTAAAGTGCTCCTCTGGCTTTCTGTAACCAAGAAGCCATTTTGCAACAGCAGAAGCCCAGGAAATTCTAGGAGTGTCTTCTACTCTTGGGTCTTTTTACTAGAATCAGCCATGGCTGTGGCCCCTCATTTTGTCGCTGAGTATTCTTCCAGTTTGATGTAAGGATCACCAACAGAATGCAAGCTGCTAGATTCACCCAGAATGTCATCTGGATCTTGGTGTTACACTTTAAAACAAATTGATTCTTATGTTGATCTTGGCCCTGCCATATTACCCGCTAATGTCAGATCATGGAGCAGCATTGGAGTAATGTACCCCGTATGAGCCTTTTTGAACAAGAGATTAGTGGAAATGGTGGAAAGTTGTTTCCTTAGACTTTTTTTTCTCATTTCCATTAGATCAGGAAACTTCTCTCCAGTCCAGGACCCCAAATAATGTGGAGTATATAAGGGGTTTTCACAGTCATCTTCTTCCAGTAGAGCCTTTATTACTATTAATTGGAGGTTGTCAGTAGGCATGAAGATGCAGATGCCTCTTTAGGTTTTTTTCATATTATGCTAGACAGCCAGCCCTTTCAGGACAGGACTGTACTATTTGGGTTTTCTACTGCTCTAATGTTCTTTAACAAGCATTTGGTCATGTGGTTGTGAAAGCCATGTAGACCATGGTCTCCTTGAGTTTCCATAATTGGATTATTGGCTTATGGTAGAGATGTCCTGGCTTGAGAGGCTGGTATTTCTGCTTTTTTTGGAAAATTTTCTTCATCCATTTAGAATATCAACCTCATTGAGGCCATTCTGGAATGTTGTGGCAGGCATTTCACTCACAAAGTAGGCACAAGGAACTTGAAGACTCTTCCTCTTGAGCTTTACACTTAGAATCCTGTCCAGGATTCTTCATCATTTTTGTCATCATTTTTGTAACTACTGTAGTTCACCTTAGTGTAAGGGTAATTTGATGGACTGTTTGCTCTCATTTTCTTCTTCGGCTGTCATGTGGTTTAAGATTTGCTCCTCAGTTTAGACCTTGGTTCTAGTTTCTTAACCTGATGAATTTTTCCCACCAACTTGGAACTTTATGACCTGTTCATTCTCCCTCTCTGAATCTTTCTGTGGCATCTGACCCCTTTTATAGGTTAAGATTTCATTTTGGATCTATTTATAGTTACCAGGCTTTGAACCTGGAAAAAAAGAAGTTTTAACTGTTATAGAACTCTAGATAGTATTTCTTGCCTTTTAACTCTCATGGCTTAGCTGAAGCCAGAATGTATCAGGTTGGATAGCTACGCTATCTTTTAGTATCCAGGACAATGCTGGAAGAGTGCAGCCATACCCTGTTTACTGAGAAGTAATGTGTACCTAGGAATGGGACATCTTCAATCTAATATTTCTGATGGAAGTCCTCGTCCTAGGGTCATCACACCTGCTTGCCAAATACCTTGAGTTTGGCCACAATGCTTCTATCTGGGCACTTTGTTTTTTTATCTTTATTTTCCAGGGTTGACTAGAAGTAGATTGTTTCCTTGCCACTGCTTTGAATGGTAAAGATAATTATTGTGTTTGTAGTGTAAATGCCACAAGTGGAATAATGAGGTGAATGTTTTGCTTTCTTGTTTCTAATATGTTGTCTGCATTGGAATTTACTGAGGGATTTATTATCTCAACTAAAAATAAGGGAAAGAGTAGTCACTCGGTCACTGAACAATTCAGAAAAATTCATGATTTACCAAAAATATTTATGAGAACCTACAAACAACTTAATATAAATCAGCATGTAACATAGACTGTTTCCACATTTTAGTAGTTGGTTCTGCAATTAAACATCTTAGCAGAACATTCAAATAATGTATGCAATAATGTTATTACAGTAACATTTCTGTCTGAATCAAAAATGTGTGCTGTTTGGAAATCACTGTTATGAGTAAACAAAGAAAAACACTTTCTGTAACAACATTTCCTTGTCCAAGAGAAGTTGTGGATAGCAATTAATAAACAGCTGTAGGATTTTATCTGAGAGGGGAAGATGGCAAGAGTCAAGTGGGATAAGCTGATTCTTCCAATAGAACAAGGTAGTTTGGGATTACCTGATTTGATGAAGCATTTCAGAGCTACACAGTTAAGGCTCCTATATGTAGCACAAGCAGAAAGTTATAATTCAAAGTGGAAAGGGAAGATGACGAAACAGGAGGGAAGCTCAAGAAACAAGGAGAGGCAGGGATTTGGGATGCAGACCCTTAAGAAGAATAGCAGTAACTGTACAGAATATTATATTCATAAAGTAGCAGAAAGTATTTTAAGAACTAAGTTAACACGGGAATGGAGAAAGGAGATTCTGGAGATATGGAAGTCTGTAATTAGGGATACAGACAATAGGCAAGAGGGGGCTAGAATTTATTGGAGAAAACTGGCCAAGGAACCAAGCTATTGGGAGGAAATAATCACAGAGGGAAAGGTAACAGAATTGGAAAAGGCCAAGAATTTATTTGGACTGCAGGCTAGAGATTACCTTCCCTATCAAGGGTTGATACCAGAGTATAGGCAAAGAGAAAGAAAAAGGGGATCCTTAGCGAAAGACCAGCACTGGTAGAGTTTTTAGCAGAATCTAGAACAGAAGCTGCTGTTAAAAAGGGAATAATTAGTAGAGTATATAAAATATTGCATGATAACTATATGAATCAGTCAGATGAGGTTAGAAAGAATTGGGAAGAGAGATTGCGTAAGCAATTCACGAAGAAACAATGGAGCTTATATATATATATATATATATATATATATATATATATATATATATATCCCAAGTATGCAACCAAGTCTAGAATATTTAGGATCTTTGTTTGCAAGTGTTTACATAGGTATTTTTATACCACAAATAGGCTCCAAAGAAATTTTCCTCGGGTAGATAGCAAATGTGGAGGTGTGATGGGGAAAAAAAGAGGTAATTGGGAACATACTTTTGAAGAGTGCAATGAGTTGGCAGACTTAAAAAAATTCCCCTGCAGACTACTCTGCTAGAAATACTGGGTGAGCAAATTTGTGTAACTAAGGAAATTATTTTTTGAGCTGTGATACATAGTCTGAATTGCCTAGACATAGTAACGCCTTGCTGAGTCTGATTATGGTGCCAAAAAAGCAGTTACTAGAAAATGGAAATCAAAGTCTAAACCAACTGTACTAGAAGTAGTGAATATAGTAACAACTGGAAATGGGATCTTTAGAAAAGGGTAGGAACCCTAACAGGAGCAGCCGAAAGAAGAAGAAAAGGGTAGGAGCAAATTACATGGAAAATGGGAATTGTGGGAATAATACATGCAGAGGAGGAATGAGGTTTAAAAGAAGATAGGATTTGAGTGAGCTATGTAATGTTTGACTGACGACTAGATCGATTATAAGTGATGTATAATGCCTGCAACTAAAATTATGTCAACATGGTTTGTTTTCATTTATACATTTGTGATTGCCTGTGTCATAAGTGATGATTTAATAAAGATGTTTCTTGTGCAAAAAAAAAAAACACATCCTTCTCCAAATGGTCTGTAATTATTTTGTTACAATTAATAAAGTTTTTGCTACTCTGGTTTGTGCACTCCCTGGTGGCTGTGGAAAATGATTTGTTGAGGACGATCATGAATTAAATGTGTGGCTGGCGGTATCGACCATTAAACAGGATGGTAGGGTTCATATACAGATATACCAAAGCCTACCTTTTCTTCATAAGTAAAGCTTTAGGAGGATTATTTTCACTTGAATACAATGGCTGTTAAAAGTCATAATTTCTTTCTTTCTTTTTTTATTTGTTATCTGTAATTATTATTTAGTGTAATGTGGATCTTCCTTGTGGGGAGTTCCTTGATTAGCATCTGTACCAATGCAATTCACAAAGCATGTGTTAACATTATGAGATCTAAGGGCATTACTGCAAGCAGAGAAAGCTGACACTTTTATTCTGTCTGAAACGTAATTCAAAGATAATGATTAACTTAGTCATCAGATGAGTACAAAATACATTTAATAAACTGGCTATATTGTATTGATCATGATGGTGAGACAGTTAGTGTTAAAAATGTAATCCTGTTTGGTTGCCATCTTTTAAGTTTCTGAAATAGTGTGCATCTCAGCATAACATTAGAATATACAATGCATATTTTGGCATGCTAATGGCTTATTAGTCATTCTTTATCTGACATTTTGAAAGTTTTATGAGACCTGACTACTGTGTTGCTTGCAGAAGATTGTATTATCATGTGGAACTTTATTCTTCAAGTAGTTTTAGTGAATCCCACTTGAGTGGTGTTCCGGGAACTACTTAGAAAAGAAGAATACTTTATTGGAATCACTTAGAATGCTGTTTCACATAATTTGCTAACCTACCAGAAATGAACACATTCTGTCATTCTGTGTTTAAGTTATTCTGTGATAGTGAAAGCAACTTGGAAGATGATTGAGTAAATGTTTATTTTTACAATAAATACATGTGCTTCCCAGAAAATACTTGATTTTTTTATTAGCGTTCCAGAGATTGCATGCAATTACTCTTATTTTGCCTTATGCTCAAAATGAAATTTATTCCCCTGTTCTCAAAAGCAAAACTATATATGAGAGGTACTAAACTGGACTAGATTACTTCAAGGATATCTTGGGTATATAACTACAAGAAAAGGTTCTGTCAAATGAAAAGACTTACCCAACTAGGTTATCACATCCAACTATGGTTCCATTATGGAGGAACTTAAAATACCTATGAGGAAACAAAAGTAAAGTATGAACTTGACATATATACTAATTATATTAAAGGCAATAGTGACATTTCTATGCATATCAAAGTCATATACTTGCAAAGCAAATTCCAGTAAACCCATTATAGGTTCACAGGTAAGTAGTAGGCTAGCCTCCCTTGTGGGCCATTTTAAGCCTACCAGTTTCCCTTTTTGTGTTCAAAATAACTAATCCCATTTGGTTAGAGAATGGCCTTACCCATCCCATGGTTGAAAGTTATATATTACTCCTAATGAGAATAACTGGGATCATACCAGATAGATAATGTGAAGGAACCCAGGCATGGGATAAAATATTTAGGAGCTGCCTCTATCCATTAGTAATACAGGGAGCAGTCCTGGGGTAAATTTTCTTTTTTTCCATCCATAGATCCAAGTTGTGCGTAAATATGGACAGGGATGAACTTTGTTTTATGTGGATGAGGAGTCTGTTCCATAGGTTCATAGGTAGGTACTAGGCTATTGGCCGTAGGGCCTATATAAGCCTAGCCAAAAAATGTACCCTGGCTTTCGCCACCCAAGAAAATTATTTTCCTATCCATACTATCCGTAGCAGCAGTATTCTCTGTGAGCTGTACCTGTCCCTCCAAACCTTTTTGTTGATATTGCAGAGCAGGCGTACATCCCTAGACCAAGTATTTTTGATGCCATTTAACTTGCTGATGTGCAGTAAATCCATCAGTAGTGTGTCAGAGGATGCCTTGCATGCCAGACACAGATCACCTATTAGCAGTCTGTAGAATACTGATTTTAGTGACAGGGCTTTGTGTTTGTCCATGCAGGACTTGTTTTTTAGGCCTTGTATGCTTTTAGTAAGGAACATCTGTGGGCATTCCAGTTGTTGCATGTGACTGGACAAATATGTGCCAAAGGGGGCATTATATGCAATAAATGACCTAATGAGGGCTGAGTAAAAGGAGATAATGACATTCCTAAATCTAGATAAATCCTTTTTTTTATAAGCTGTACAACATACAAGGATTTCCTTACAACAATGAACATATGTTGATGAAAAGTTAGGTCACTGTCCACATAAATTCCCAAATCCTGAAGTGCTGGGTCAGGTCTTAGGGGCATATTGTTAGTATGACATATTTTGACGTTTAGTTTCAGGCCATGATTTTGGCAGCAGTTATTTTTTTGGGGCAAAACTTCCTGCAGGATGACCAAGTCATTTGGGGATTCAGTGACTGCTCCTAGCTTGCAGTCTTCAGCAAACTTAGTCAGCTAGAACCTTTTTGTTTTGGCTTTTACTTCAGAAAAGTAGATGCCAAACAGGAGATGTCCCAACACAGAACCCTGAGAGGTCTGTACTGTCCTCTAATAATAAGCAACTACTAAGCCTGTGTGATGTGGCCGATATATTTGCACTGTATTTTAAATCCATTTATGAATATTTATTAGATACTAGTTGTTCATTGTCTTAAGAATGTGGAAACACTTGAACTAATTTCCTTTAAAGAACTGATTTACTTATTTACATTCAATAACTTGGAAAGTCTAACTGGGTAGGAAACCATTTCCAGGGTAGGCTGGGGGTGGGGGTGGAGGAAACAAGCTCGAATGTATTACAAAACATTTTAAGAATAATAATTTTACAGTGTTTAAAAATAATATAAAATCAAATACAGTTTAGACAATTATGCCAAGTTAGACATAATATGAAAACATTGGTTAATAGATACAAGTTATATGACAAAAGATTTAATAGAGCAAGTTTAGCCAGTTATAGAGAAATTAAAGGTAAGTAGTATAATACAAACAGGAATTGCAATACAAAATGAGAGATGAGCAGGCTTATAGTATACTTGGAGGGGAAAGCCAGAGGAGTGAAATTGATAGAAGCAAGGAAGTGAGTGAAGAAGGGGGAGAGCAAGGAGATGTAAGGAGGTGTGAATTGGTATTTGTCCACATTTAGGGATATAGCTTATCCTGGCATTGAGCAAGAACAGAGCTAGCTTTTGGCTAGGAAGTCTTTCAAAATGTTTTAAATGATGGGAGGGAGGGTATTGACCTGATAGTTTGAGATAAGGAGTTCCAGGCCTTAGCAACATGGTACGAGTACAACAGTGCCCAGCGGATTTGATAGGTTTGTGGACAGACAGGAGTTTTTGGTCATTGGATCGTACTGACCAACATGGAAGATAGTTATGTAGAATGTTATGTAGTGCTGAACAGGCAGATGTATTCTGGATAATTTTATAGGTGGTAAGAAGCAGTGTGTATGTTAAATGATAGGGTAGTTCTAACCAATTTAGTTTTTTAGTGCTGTACACTGGTGGGTTCTGAAATGGGCATTTGCTGCAAATTTAGCAACTTTTGTTATAGCATTGTTCAAGTTTTGATGTTTGCAACGCCTGAAGGTTAGTAAGGATGGGAACACCATAAAGAAGTGTAGGGAGGAGATAAGTAATGGCAGGTATAGCATGGGTGAGAAAGTTTTTGGCTCTGTAAAACATCCCTATTTTTGATGAGTTTTTCTTATGTGATTTTGTATATGCAGGTCAAATTTACGACCATCATTCGCTATCATCCCTAACAATTTGCTATGAGAAATTAGTTCATTGGTTGCATTATCAAGACAGAGGACTTCAAATTTTGTTTTTTCGTTGGAAAGGGATTTGGGGAAAAAAGTACCAGTTTTTGTTTTTTGTGTGGTTTTTTTTAGGGTTGAGCATAAGTTATGAGTTACAGATTCATGTTTTAGTTGCTGTTAAAGTTTCATGAGTAATTATTTGGAGGTGTGCCACATTGCCAGATGTGAAAATGAGTGTGGAGGTATCTGCATACTGTATTAAAGAGGTCTGTTGTTTGAGTCCTGTGAATTATTGATTCATATTTTCTAGGTACATACTACACAATTGATTTGGAAGTCCACCAGGAACTTAGTTGCCACAGTATACCTCTCCCTCCAACCCCATCCACAAGTGACAAGTGGACAAGATCCAGGCTAACTTTATGATTTCTCATTTATTCATCTAAGGTATGAAGGCACTACTGTGATGTGGAGGTGGAGCTTATTTCAAAGGTAGGCTATCCTTTGGGACAGTTATCTATCCTGCCAGCATGTTATATTACAGAGTAGGTTTTGGTCCATGGAATGGGTTTTTGTGGTGTTTTTAGCTTTACACACCTGCAGGGGATAAAGCAGAACAGGGTCATTTGCAGTCTTGTAAGACAAGCAGAGATTGCCACATAGGAATCGGTAAGATAAAAAGTAGAATGAATGCTTTGTTTAGCTTGGGAGCTAATACCCAAGATTTTTTGGTGAGGAAACATTCTGGTGTTTCTAACTGAACAATATGATTGGATAGCTAGATATATGCTAAAGGGGCCATTAAAGTCTAACATGGGTCTGATAAGGGAAGAATAGAGTGGGACAGTAACTTTCTTGGAACTAGAGGATAATATGTATTTAGTAATTATCTGGGCTTGGTAGAAAGATTTCTTAGTAACCACTAAAACATGGTATTCATAGGAGAGTCCTTTTTCTACAAATATGCCCAGATCTCTAATCGTAGTATTTTTTATGGAGGTGTCATTTATATGATAGATGCTGGTTGGGGGGATATTATTGTTTTCAAATGAGTACAATGCTACACTTTTTTGGGTTGAGCTTTGGTCTGTGATTCTCACACCATACATTTATATGAGAAAGGCCTTCCTGGAGGATATGAGTGTTATATGAGTTGTTGATGACATCCCCAAATTTGCAGGCATCAGTAAATTTGGTCAGTCAGAGATCCATGACATCCATGAAGAGAATCATAGAGTTACCACTGCCAAGGATTCTTATTAAAGAAAGTATGCTCCTGACCCTGGTTTTGTCTGTTAGTAAGTTTTATATCCAGTGAATTAGATAAGGTTTATATTTAGTTGCATTGGTTTATTAAAAATGTCAGTGTGTGGGATAATGTTGAAAATGTTTGCTAGGTCTGGGTAGGTGAATAAGTACCAATTAGCTTTCATTGAGTACCTCTCGGCCTCCTTTAGAAAAGTCATCCAGTAATATCTGCAAATCTGCTCTTTATAAAGCTAGACTGATTTCTGACTAGGGATTGTAAAAGCTACCATTATCCTTATTTATGAGTTCCAAGATGGTAGATTCATTACTTTACAAATGATGCTAAGACTAATAAGTTTATATTTCTGAAAGTCAGTGGTTTCGCCAGCCTTATGGGCAAGAATCACAGTCATTGTTCTCTGTATTTCATGTACATAGCCAGTAGGGAGGCTGATGTTAAACAGGTTTACAAGGGAGGGAGTCTTTGAGGCACTTTTTCATTTTAACAGTGAAGCAGGCTGTTATATTTTCCAGACCACTATAGTAAGTGTTTTTGGCTATAGAGAGGAAGTTTAGTATTTCTTCTGAGGTAATCACAGGGGATGTTGGTGACTGGAGTGTGTTGGTGGGAAATAGAGGATAGATGTTTGCTTTACATTTATCCATTAGTTTGTTTGCACAGTCTTTAGGGTCAAAGTGGCTGGTAGCACCTCAGTGCAGTGCTTGGTATTGTTTCTAAGGTTTCTGACATAGTTAAGAATGATTATGGTTTTCTTTGACTGTGATAGCAATATGTAATATATTTAGTTTTGCAATTTTTGCATAGTTCTTTATTTTCTTGAGGGCACATTTGTAAGTGGGAAATATGAGGTCATTTCTTTGGTTTTCTTGTTGTAGAGTTTTCTGATGAAGAAGTTCTACCAAATGGATTAGTTTTTGAACTTAGCACTGTCTTTGCAATGAATGTGAAAAGAAGCTTTAAAGCAGGAGTTTAGGTGGGAATCACAATCAGTGGGTTAAGCAGCTGTTTTAGCTATGGTGCCCAGTTGGGATGGGGAGCTTTCAGATCTACTTAAGTCAGAAGGTAGTGCTAGATAGATAGCCTTGAAGTCTCTATAAAGAGTGGGATTTGGGGATGTCTTGGGTTGTGATCTTATGGAGAATGCTATGGAATGGTGATCATATGTGACCAAAGAGGGAACGCTACAAGTGTGATGCATAATGGTGCCATATCCCTAAGAACTAGATCTAGAAAAAGTTGGTTTGAGCCCCTAGTAAGGGAAGGCTCTAATTGGTCATGAAAGTTGGCACTGATAATACCCAGGAAGAATTCTGCACATTGATTTATGGCATATGTTGGCCTGTTTATGTATAGATGGCTAAAATCCCCCAGAATGATTATATTACGCTAAGTAGTTGAAGATATTAATTATTTGAAGTAGGTTTAATGGCCTACAGATGGTATTGAGGGAGCTCTGTAACTGGCCACAAGATAGAAGCTGGACCTGTTACTAGTATTGAAGAGTTCTAGGTCAATATCCTGTTGGATTAGATGGAAGGTTTTGGGACACCCCTCTTGAGAAACAGCCACTGTCAGAAGAGGATCTAATCAAGGGGATAAGCACTAAAAACCAGGTACAGAAGAGTGTTGTCATTTCCTTGGAACCACGTTTAGGTAATGATACAGATGTCTATGTTGTTAAGGTTAGGAAAACCTCAAGTGCATGCATTGTTTTGTTTAGGTTTCTAGCAGTGAGCATAACACATTCATACAGGCCTGATTTGAAACCACTAGCTTGGTAGTTGTAGGAGAGAGATATTGCCAAAAAAAGGCATTGTAGGGGCAGAAAACTTTCTTTTTTTAAACACCTTTATTTAATTATCACTTTAGAAATAGACAAGCATACATTATACAGAAAAAAACAAACCATATTACCATTTTTTCCATTTATATACATTATACGTTGCACATCTTTTCTCATCTTTTCTCTGTAAGTATCATCAGTCCAACACTACACAAATTGCTGAATTCCTGTCTTCCCTTAAACCTTACTCCTGTTCCTTCTGAACATTATTCTGTTTTAATTATTCTAACAATTTCCATTTATTTCTATGTATTTTTCTCTTTTCCTTTTCTAAAGATTCATATGCCATGTACTTTTAATAATATTCTCTGCTCAGTACTTCAGATACATTTACTTTAGACTGTGATTTCCATTTTCTAGCAATTGCTTTTTTTAGCAGCGAACAGAGTTAAACTTAATAAAGCCTTATTATGTCTAGGCAATTCATATGCTGTGTCCAAGGTCAAAAATTGTATCCATAGTTACAGCCATTTGCTCAACCAGTATTTATGACTGAATACTCATTAGGCCATTTTTAAAATCGTCCAACTCATTATACTCCCAAAACACATTTTCCCAGTGACCTCTTTCTTCTCCACCATACCTTCAACATTTGCTATTTACCTGAGGAAGACATTTTTAAGTCTGCTTGGGATACAAAAATGGCTATGCAAACACTTTCAAGCAAAGATCCTAAACCTTCTGGACTTTGTTTAGTACTTGTGAGCCTTCCATATATCTTCCCATTGTTCTCTTGTAAATTGCTTTCCTAGTCTGCCTCTTCAAACTTTTTCTAACTACATCTTATTTATTTGTATAGTTAGCATACAGTATTTTAAATACCATACTGATTATCCCTTTTTAACAGCAGCTTCTGTTCTAGATTCAACTAAACACCCCATCTTAGCAGGTTTTTCAATTAAGATTCCCTCATACCTTTCTTTTGCCTATACTCATCAATCCCTGGTAGGGACAGCAGTCTCTAGCCTGCAGTCCAAATGTCTCCTTGGCCTCTTCCTACTCTATCACGTTTCACTCTCTAATTATTTGTTCACAATATCTTGATTTGCCAGTTTTCTCCAGTAAATTCCAGCTCCCTCTTGTCTGTTTTCTGTACCCCTACTTGCAGTCACGTCTATTGCCAAAATCTCCTGTTAGAATACTTTCTGCTATTTTATGAATGTAATATTCTGTATGGTTGTTATTACTCTTCTTAAGGATCTGCATCCAAAATCCCACACACACTTTATTTTTTGACCCCCCTCCGCTTCATTACCATACCTTTCCATTTTGAATTATGACCTTTGCTTGTGTTATGTCTATGAGCCTTAACTATGCAGCTCTAAAATATCCCTCAAATCAGGTTATCCTAAACCACCTTGTTCTATTGGAAGGGTCACCTTATCCCACTTAACTCTTGCCGTCTTCTTCTCAGTGATAAATTCCTTCTAGTCTTTATTAGTTATTGTGCACAACTTCTCCTCTGCTTGATAAAATACACCTGTCCTGTATAAAAAGTTAAAGGGACCAAAAGTATTTTCACTGCTTGTATCTTAATGTCCATATCCATAAACAAGAGCTTTTAGTTTCTCATTTTTTGTATTATGTTTTTTATTCTCTTTCCACGTATCATTAGTTTCCGTAGCAGAAGCCTTTTTAATCCATGCACCTAACTACTTCATCTGAAGTAGTTACTTCATTTGATCTGCAACCTGTGGGATTCGGATCCGACCTCGGATCCGACCGGCAGCTTTCCAAGCTTCAAGATCCGAGCTCCTAGCTCCTCCCCCTACCCATAATCCCTTGCTACCAACTACATTACCCCAGATCGTTTTTTGCCGCGGCTAAAGACAGTTGCTTCTTAGTGAAGAGCTCCTGGCCTGGTGAGATTGTTCCTTTTCTAAAAGCTAGTTTCTAGTTTAAATTGTGTGTGTGTTGTTTTTAGCGTTTATCTAATCATACCCACGTTTAAAAAAAAAAAAAAAAAACTTTCTCTTTAGTTTAAATTTTGTCTCCCCCCCCCCCCCCCTTAGTGTTTGGGTGTGTGTGTGAGAGAGTTATGGCTGAAGTAAAAGCTATATTTTCTAAGTGTACTGAGTGTGGCCATAAGCTTTCCCCAGCTGATGGCCACACTCAGTGTGTTTTGTGTCTGGGGGCAGCACATTTGTCAGAGGCCTGCCAGATTTGTGTGGCCTTTAATCCTCGGGCACTTAGGGACAGGAAGAACAAGCTGATCCTGGCGGGAAAACTCCCTCAGGAATCAGCTTATTCTTCCTCTCCTAGCCGGATCCAGGCTACTCCGGTAGCTTCAGTGCCGGCTACTCCCTCAGCTGTACCCGGGACTCAACCTCCCTTATCGGGTACTACCTCTGTGGAGTCTGGTTCTTCTTCCCATAGGGAGAAGAAGAAACACAGGGAGAGAGAGGGTCATATTTCTAAGAGGCGGGCCGAGTCTCATCCCTCAGCTCCGCCTGAAAAGATTCTGAAATCTCCTGAGAGGGTCTCCGGATCCTTGTCCTCTCGGCTCCGTTCTCCTTCCTTTTCCCCGGAGCCGGAGGAGGAGGATAGGTCTCCCTCGAGGTCTTCGAGGCGGCCTTCCCGGCCTGCTTCGACTGCCTCTTCGCGGTCTACCAGAAGCATCTCCGAAGCAGACATGGATCGGATGATGCGAAGATTTTTGCAGACCCAGATGCAGATGGGGATGCTCTTGCCTCCCCCCCTCTTGGGAGGGAGTGCAGCCCCCATGTTTGCCCCGATAGCTCCTTCTCCGACCCGTTATCGGGTCTCAGAGTTTTCGGATCCAGGCCCTTTCGGATCCGGGGATACGTCGGCGCCGACAGGGATAGTATCTTCGACGCCGACTATGCCTTTGAGCTTGTCGGATCCAAGCTCTCTGGGCCGAGGGTTGAGCATCGGATCCGAGGGAGCGGTTGTGTCTTTGGCGCCGATGGGGCCGGAGCGCACCACTGCCTCGGATCTGATTGCTTTGGCTCCGACCCCGATCCTTACCTTGGAGCCGAGGAGGTTACTTTCTCAGGCTGGTGATGGTGAATCTCCCTCGGCCTTTGAGGTAATGGAGAGGGTACTGTCGAGGTAATCCAGGTTCCCGACCGGGCCTTCGGATCCGCCCATGCCCCCACTGTATCAGGGTCTGTCTTCGCTCATCCGTCCATCGGGACAGCCTGCCCAAAGCCTCCAGTTAGTTCCCAGGGAGGAACACCAACCGGTGGACGAGCCCTCTTCGGACAGCCCTGCCGAAGAGGTGCCTCGGAAGCACCAGTGCAAAAGGAGGCACCTGGACTCCCCCGAGTCCATTACCACGGATACGGATTTGGAGGATACGGAGGGTTCCCCAAGGTCACCCCCTGAAGATGTCTCATTTGGAGACATCATGGAGATGTTGCGTATAAGAGGAGGGTGGTCGGCCCAAAAGCCCTCCATGGACGAGTCCGTATTTCTGGAGGCCTTTGAGGCAGGCCCATCTACCTCCTGGGTGTCCTCCCAGCCGACCCCTTGGTGGACCTAATTACCACCAGGGCTTGGAAGGAGCCCGACACCATGGAGCCTATCCCTAGACGCCCGGATAAGGTCCTCAGCCCTCCCTCTGATAGACCTTCGTGGTCCAAAGGCGCACCAGTGGATGCTATGTTGGTGGCGGCTGCCACTAAGAAAGAACTTGCCCAAGAAAGTTCTTCGGTCCATCCGCCGGACAAGGAGTCCTGGGCTTTGGACCGTATTGGGAAGCGGATGTTTGCTTCAGCAACCTTTGCTATAAGGTCGCTGAATTACATGGCACACACTATCAGGCTACAGCGTGACTTAATTAAGGAATACGCTGCAGCCCCTCCGGAGTCCATCTCGGTCTCAGACAAAAAGGTTTTTGAGACCCGAACGGCCACTCTAAAGTCCATATCAAACACATCTATGCGGCTTCTTTCTCATACCACGGAAGGAGCCACTAGAGCTAGCGGAGCAGGAGTAGTTTTGCACGGCACTCCTGGCTCTGCCTCTGCGATTTCACGGATCCCTTCAAGGTGTCCTTCGCGAACGCCCCTTACGATGGTTCGGCCTTATTTGGCTCATCGGTTCGCGACACGCTAGTCCAAAGCAAGAAGGATGGGAAGATGCTGTCGGCCGTCGGAGTCCGCTTCTCGAACCCCCAAAGATCCTTCTCCAGGAATCAGAGGGGGCAAAAGAAGCTGTGGTTCCGGAAATCTCAGCAATCCCGTCCTGCTGCGGACAACTCGTTCTCTAGAGGCAGAGGAGGACAAGGTGGACGCCGACCCAGAGGCAGAGGGGGCCCGCGGAACTTCGGGTCTAGAGAACCCTTCTCGGAGGGACCCGCGCAACAGCCCTGAGGGCTTGCCCGACTGTCCCTCTCTGGAGGCAGTCAGGGGGCGACTATCGGAGCACCTATCAAGCTGGGAGTCAATTACAAATGATCGATGGGTGCTCCAGATAATATCCAGAGGTTACACAATTCCATTCTTGCAACTCCCCCCCCAAGCCCAAACATCTCCCCGATGTTCCACCCCATCAAAGGGAGTCCGCAACTCAAGAAATTTCAGAGTTGCTAAGAAAAAGAGCCATCCAGCCCGTCCCCCCAGATCAGTCCGGATCGGGTTATTACTCCAGGTTCTTCTTGGTGCCAAAGAAAACAGGGGACCTCAGATCCATTCTAGACCTTTCGTCCCTGAACCTGTTTATACCCAAGGAAAAGTTCCGGATGGTCACTCTCCAATCTATTCTCCCCCTTCTGCAGGAGAACGACTGGATGTGCTCGTTGGATCTCAAGGACGCGTACTACCATATACTAATGGACAGACGGTCCAGGAGATTTCTCCGCTTCCGGCTAGGAGCCAGTCATTATCAGTTCAGGGTTCTTCCATTTGGCCTAACCTCAGCCCCCAGAGTGTTTACCAAAGTCATGGCAGTGGTAGCAGCCCACCTGAGACTCCAGGGCATTCAGGTGTTCCCTTATCTGGACGATTGGCTCCTCACCGCCCCCAACAAGCATCTTCTGGTTACTGCGAGAGACTATGCCCTATCTCTGTTTGCTCATTTGGGCATTTCAGTCAATTTGAAGAAGTCCTGCCTGTGCCAATCTCAAGCCCTGGATTTCATAGGGGCCAGGTTGGATACTCGAATCTCCAGAGTGGTCCTCACACCAACCAGAATAAACAGTTTGTACCGCCAAGTCTGGGATATTCTTCAGATCCCAACCCCCCCAGCAGAATTAGTCCTGAGGGCGTTAGGATCTATGTCGGCGGCAATCGGCCTTTCTCTCCATGCCCGTCTGCGGATGTGTGTATTACAGTGGACTCTCCAGGTCCAATTGTCTCTGTTGACCCATCCTTTGGACATGCTGATTCCCCTGAGCAGGGCATGCAGGGACTCCCTACTTTGGTGGCTGCAGGCAGAAGATCTCAAAGAAGGGAGACCCTTTGTGATTCCCCCAGTCGAAGCCACGTTGACCACGGACGCTTCCTGCCTCGGGTGGGGCGGGCATTATGCAGGGAAGTCAGTCCAAGGAACGTGGACTCCTCTAGAGACTGTATTGCATATCAATGTCCTAGAGATGAGGGCAGTGCTATTGGCGTTGCAAGCTCTCCATCACCTTCTACCTCTGGGGACTATTGCAATCCACACGGACAACATGTCCGTGGTATGGTACATCAACAAACAGGGAGGGACCAGGTCTTACCCCCTGTGTCGAGAAGCCATGAGAGTGTGGGAATGGGCGATTTCCACCAACCGCTTTCTGATAGCAATGCACATTCCAGGACGGACCAACATATTAGCAGACAGCCTAAGTCGGGTGTTTCTCAGCCCTTACGAGTGGTCTCTGAATCCCTCGGTCGCGAAACAAATATTCCACAAATGGGGTCAACCTCGCTGCGACCTTTTTGCTTCTCCCCTAAATGCAAAATGCAGCGAGTACTTCGCGATAGTTCCCCCCAAAGGGGAATCCCCCAGGGACGCCCTGGTTCATGCTTGGCCGCCCGGTCTTCTTTATGCATATCCTCCTCTTCCTCTGATGATGAAATTCATCCAGAAAGCCTGTTGGTTGGGAAGCAAAGTGATTCTCATTGCTCCCTTTTGGCCTCGACAAGTCTGGTTCCCCTTTCTGCAGTCTCACAGTGTGGCTCCCCCTTGGATTCTGGATCCCAAACCAGACCTAATCTCGCATCCGACGAGATGCCACACTCCAAACCTGGTCAGCCTCCGGCTCACAGCCTGGCTGATCCAGTTCCATTAATGGCAAGGACTCCCGGTATCCCTTCCCCAGTCAAGGCTATTCTCGTGGCAGCTCATAAGCCATCCACCAGAAAACTCTACAACAGTAAATGGAAACGTTTTTCCATCTGGGCAAAGGATAAGGGATTAGACCCCTTTACGGTTCCTATTCCCAACATTCTGGACTTTCTATCCCTCCTTTTTGAGCAGGGAGCTAGCGCGTCCACCATTAAAGTTCAACTTGCTGCCATCTCCCATTATCATGTAGGAGATGGCATAAGTTCTTTGGCTTCAGTTAAAATATGCAAAGCCTTTCTAAAAGGCGTGTTCCTCTTAAAGCCTCCCATTAAACCGGCTATGCCTCCATGGGATATTACCCTGGTATTACAAGCACTAACGGGACCACCTTTCAAACCTGCGGCCTCTGTGCCATTAAAGTTCTTATCTTGGAAGACAGCCTTCTTGGTAGCAGTTTACCTCCGCCAAGCGGGTATCAGAGCTTCAAGCCTTGTGCATTAAGTATCCATACCTTATTTTTCACAAAGATAGGGTTGCCCTCAGGACTAATCCTTCTTTTCTTCCTAAGGTAGCCACAGAATCTAACATTAATCAATCTATTAATCTCCCTGTTTTCTTCCCTAGCTTCCAAAACAAAGGTGAATACACATTGCACAAATTGGATGTACACAGGCAACTGCGTTTTTACTTGCACAGGACTAAAGATTTCCGCAAGTCAGACCAGTTGTTTGTTTCTTATGCTAAATCAGCCATGGGCAAACCAATTTCTAAGGTGACAGTAGCGAATTGGATTTCTCAATGTATCAGACAGGCATACATTTCAATTGGGAGACCAGCTCCGGTTGCCATCCGGGCACACTCTACCAGGTCTGTGGCTACCTCAACAGCGTTTTGGTCTAGAGTTCCAATTGACGATATTTGTTCAGCGGCTACCTGGTCCTCTTCCCATACTTTCATTTCTCATTACAAACTGGACATGATCTCCAGAAGCAGGGCTTCCTTTGGCTCCACGGTGCTTCGGAATATCCTTCCGTAGGGTCCACTCAGGGCCTTTAGGTAAGCTGGGGACTCTGTCCCACAGGTTGCAGATCAAATGAAGTAACTACTTCAGATATAGAAGTTATGTACTCACCATAACGTTCCATCTGAGTAGATACTTAATTTGTCTGCAACCGACCCCCCCTGCCATCCCCCGAACCTCGGTAAAATATTGTCCTGTGGAGAATTCTCTCCGTCTTTAGCTTATAGGGCAAAATAACCGATCTGAGGTAATGTGGTTGGTAGCAAGGGATTATGGGTAGGGGGAGGAGCTAGGAGCTCGGATCTTGAAGCTTGGAAAGCTGCCGGTCGGATCCGAATCCCACATGTTGCAGACAAATGAAGTATCTACTCAGATGGAATGTTATGGTGAGTACATAACTTCTATTTATTGTGACCCGTAAAGATGGCTATTGCTGAACCAATTTGTTTGTGGGTAAATAAGTTGCAGATATATCCAGAAAATGCTTGAAGCTGTCTCAGAACTTTCCACAGCACTGAGATATTTTTTTTCAGGAATTATCAAGTACAAAATATTAGCATCTATAAATAAAGCCAGCTTTTCTTGAATACCACACCAGTTATATCCTTGTATTTATGAGTCCCTTATTTTTTTCTTCCAGTGGCTAAATATAAAGTAAATAAAAAAGAGGAAAGAGAGCACCCCTCCCTGGTTCTTCTTTTAAAAAATAACTTATTAGAGAGGAACCTTCCCACTTTAATTCTTGCCTCAGATCCTTCATATACACTCCCAATTAATCTTATTATTGTATCAGAGAATGTACATTTTTCCATTGCCCTACTCTTAAAACCCCAGCTTACTCTGTCCAGTGTTTTCTTTGCATCATGACCCACTTACAGCAAATAATTTTTCTTACCTTCTGTTTCTGTCTGGATCATCATTCTTCTGTTAATGTTGTCAAATGTTTGCCTCCCCTCCACAAAACTGCATTAATCCATACCTATCAAGTTTGGCTAAACATTTGCCATTCTTTTACTTAGTAGAGATGCAAACACATTATAATTATGGTTTAAAACTGAAATAGCTCACTTCCAAGATGTTGGTGCTTCCCCTCCTTTTAAAATGAAATTAGACAAAGTCTTCCAGATTTTTAGCGCTTTTTTCCTTCCAAACTTCCACATGAATAGCATCCATTCCTGGAGACTTTCCAGAAGATTGATCATACATCACTGTTTTTATATCACCCCCCCTCCCTCCTATCTTAATTCTTAGTTGTTGAGCCTCATCTGTGTCTGACATTCTCGTAAGTAAGTCTTCCATAAATATTTCCATATATGTTATTTCTTGATTTCCTCATTTCTCTACTTTATGTACATTTTCATAAAATTTCCAAAAAATATCTCTAAAATATTCACTGGATCTCTGAATATTTTTCATGTTATAGGCTGTCTAGATTTGTCAACAAGCCTTTCTACTTTCTACTGCCTAAGTCATTGTGCTAAAACCTTTTGTGCTCTGGAGTTATTATCAAAAAATAGTTGCTAACAGAATTCTTTTTAAACTCATGCATGCTATCCAGATACTCTCTTATTTTCTCTTTAACACTCTGCATATTCACCTTGTCTTGTTCTGTGAGATTCCCCTTATTCTGCAATGCTTTAACATTTGTCAGCCCATCTGAATAATTCCTGTTACTTCTTAATCATATCTCTTTCTCTTTTATTTCTACCCTTTTTTAAACTCCATTTTAAGGAAAACTTCTTTCTATAAATGGATGTTTGAGAATACAGAATGTGCTTCTGATGAAGTCCTAGTTCATAGGTTCATATGTGTGTACTAGGCTAATGGCCCTGGGGCCTTTACAAGCCTATCCATAGGATTTCCCTGGCATAGTGCCACCCAACCATAGTTCCCAGTGCCTTTGCCGAGTAGAGCCACTGGAGTTATCCCTGGGGTGAATTTTCTGTTTCCCATCCACTTATCAAGATTTCTCTTGAAGAGGGTCAGCGAGGTGTTATGCTTGTCATGTATGGGAAGTCTATTCCATAGCATGGGCAGTCTCTGGGTTATGAACCTGTCCCTCCAGCATGTTCTGTTAATTGTAGTAATGAGGTTTTTGTGTGGTGCGGAGGGATTGGGATTTCTTTAGATGTAGCATTTCTAACAGAGCTGGGTCAGGCATGGCTTTGTAAGAGATCGCTTCTAAGTAGGCGATATGAGACAGAGAATAGTTGGACATTTTTTTTTGAGTCTGTCCATATAGGACAAGTGTTTAAGGCTTAGGATCTTCTTTGTGAGGTACTTTTGAGGCCTCTCCAGTTGTTGCAGGTGTCTAGTGAGGTCATGCCAAATGGGGCATTGTACTCGATGATTGGCCTAATGAGGGAAGAGTAGAGGGTGATAATGACCTCTTTCTTCCCAGATGCAAAACTCTTAGTTATGAGATGTGCCACATAGAAGGACTTTCTGACCACAGTGGCAATGTGGTGATCAAAAGAGAGGTTGCTGTCAAACTATGTTCCCAGAGCTCTTATAACACCTTCTGTGTTCAGTGGACTACCATAAATGTGGTAATTCATGGGAACCGGGTTTTCCCAAAGGGGATGATGACATATTTTTTGGCATTGAGCTTAAGGCCATGGTTCTGACACCTGTCGTTGGTCTCAGTGAGGCCATTCTGTAGGATGTCAGTATCACTTGGGGAGTTAATAATAGCTCCAAACTTGCAATCATCTGTGAACTTTGTCAGCCAGAGTCCTTTTGTGTTGGCCTGAACTTCAGAGAAGTAGATACCAAACAGGAGAGGACCCAGGACCGAATCCTGTGGGACTCCACTTGTGACTAGTCAGCAGTCTGACTTGGAGTCAGCTACTTTCACACTGTGGGTTCTGTCTGTGAGCCAGTTTGCAACCCACCTAGTGGTATAAGGGTTGATGCCTAGCTTAGTGAGTTTTTCTATGATTACTGAGTGGGGAATGGTATCAAAAGCCATGGCCAGATCAAGGTAGGCTGTATGAACCACATTGCCTTCATCCACAGCTCTGGTGACTAACTCAAAGAAGTCGACCAAGTTGAGCAGGCATGATCTACTCTTCACAAAACCAAACTGTGTGGGATCCAGAGTTTGGAGATTCCCTATATCCTTGTTTATTAGGTCCATGATGATGCATTCCATAGCTTTGCATATTAGTCTTGTCAGGCTAATGGGGCGATAGTACCCAGGGTCTGTAGTCACTCCTCCTTTGTGGAGAGGGATGATTGTAGCAGTGTGCCATTTGGTAGGGACAAAGCCTGAGGTGAGGCTGTGATTGAACGGAGCACACAGGTGAGGTGCCAGTGCACTCTGTAGTTTATGTAGAACACAGCCAGGGATATTGTCAGGTCCCGTAGAAGCTGTATTCTTGGCCTTGGACAGTGCTGTTTTAACCTGTGCAGCAGTAATACTGGGTGCCTGGCAATCTACTGGTATTGTGATTGGTCCTTTGCAGGGAGAGAGGGGTAAAGTTGGCACTGAATCTGTCAGCCAGTATACTGGCAATATCTGTGGGCTCGGTATAGGAGGTACCATTGTGCAGTAGCTCAGTGGAAATCTGGGTATTGCCGTGGAAATTCTTTACGTAACTGTAGAAGGCCTTGTGGTTGTCTTTACTATTTGCTGTAATTCTGTTTTCATAGCTAGCTTTAGAGGATTTGATGAGGGATCTCAACTTTTTGTCGAGGCTGATAAGGGAGTTTTTACAGTCTTGGGACTTCACCTAATTCCACACCCGTTTCCTCCTTCTGTTGTAGAGTTTGTTTATGGCAGGGGACCACCAGACTGACTTACTTTTTTTGGAGCAGAGCATCTTGGTTCTATTGGGTATGGTGAGAACCATGAATTTGTGTACGTGTTCGTACAGTGCATTGGTGTATGATTCGGTGGTCATACAACTATTCTCCATTTGTGTGGGTGCCGTGAAGTTAGCAACCTCTGTTTGTAGGAGCCCAAAGTTAGCTTTGGAGAAGTTTTTCATGGTGGTTACCTTTGCGGGGGGGGGGGGTGCCTTTCCAAGGTGATTAGTTTGTGGCCAAATCTAACCAGGGAGGAGCTGACCCCTGGTGTAGAGCAACGGTTGCCCATGTTAGTAATGACCAGGTCAAGGATGTTGCTACCTCTAGTGGGGGTAAGAACGAGCTGGTCCAGGCCATTGGAATTAATGAACTCCAGGAAACGTTGGGCAAGTGTATTGGTACATAGGTAGTTTTCCCAGTTAATGGAGAGGTAGTTGAAGTTGCCTAGTAAGAAAGTGTTAGGTTGGACCCTAATATTCGCCAGGGTACTTAGGAATGTGGAGTGTGAGTCTTGGGACATGGTTGGGGACCTATAGCAGGCTACGATCTGAATTGCTGTTTACCTAATTTTAGCTGCACCTGAAGTATCTCTGATGCTTTATGTTGGTCTACCAGTCTGGAGGTGTGCGCATCATTTATGAATATGGAAACACAACCGCCTTTGGAGCTTCAGTCCAAGTTCTGGGGCTGAAAGGTGTGGAATGAGTTATAGCCTGGTAGTGCAGGGGTGCATTTTGCTGCCTTGAACCAGGTCTCTGTTACAGCACAAATGTTGATGTTCTCCATTTAAGGAGTGCTTCGAGTGAGTGCATTTTGAGATTTAGATTTCTAGCATTGAGCAGTATGACCCTCCAGATTGCATTTGTTTGTAGCTGTTATGGTGGTAATTTGGTCTTTTGAACACCACCTAAAAAAGGCACTGTAGGGGTGGCAAGAGCCTTGGCCAGTATCCGGAAGCCCAGGGGTGACAGATGCAGGCCATCTCTGGCAAAGCATCGAGGTCTGTCAGTCATGTCATCCCAGACAGACAGATACTGGATTCCCTTAGAATGACACCAGAAACTTAGCCAGTTGTTGAAATCAGTCATTTTCTGCTTGTACTTTGGTATCATTCTGAGTGATGGTAGGATGCTGCTCAGGGCTAGGGTCATACCCACCTGGGCTACATAAGAGCTCCTCCATGTCTCTTTTCATGTAGTCCAGGGAGGTACATGTTAGATCATTCACACCCATATGTACAATGACAAGAGTCATATTTGTGCCTGTTGTTAAGGGACCTGAGTGCGTGTGTCATGTGATGGATCCTGGCCCCTGACAGGCAGCTGACTTTTACTTTCGCCTTATTCAGTCTAGTGAGTGGGACATTAGTGTGCCTCACTGTCGAGTCACCTATGACTAGTGTGTTGTGCATGCTGTTTTGCATTAGGGGCTTTGGTTGAGTGCCACACTGTTTAGGAGAGTTATGTGTCTCGTGATTAGTGTTGGGTTGTGGTGCTTGTGTTCGTAGGTCAAAAGTGCTTAATTCATAGTTATTTTATTTTGTTCCTTTTATTTTAATAAAGTAATTTAAGTCCAATTTTTGACTGCTGCAATACTTATTTGTTGGGTCAGTTGTTCAGTTATCGCTGCACTTTCTGATTTTAGTAGTATAATAACTATACCTTTCCTTTATCCCTGATATTCTGCAGAATATCCATATTGAAATCCTCTTTTTGTCAAATTTATATGTTCATTTATTTCCAGATGTGCTCTCTGTAGCATTGCCATTTGCAGTGTGCATTTCTTAATATAATTCAGTACTTTTTCCATTTTGTCCTTATCTGAAAGGCTATTTACTTTCCAAGATAATATGGATAGTGTAGCCATTATAGGAACTTATTGTTCCCACCTAGTATCTATGACAGTTGTTTTTGAATGTGTATTTCCAAATTTTGTGTTACATGCACACACTAATGTTTTTCAGGCTGATCTTTGATACAGTTGTTTCAACTCCATTTTGAACCTATGTCACATTTTTCAAGTCTTTTTCTTTTAATGAAAACCCTGAAAAAAAAAAAAAACTAAATACATTTTCAAAATGCATCCCCTATTAACTCAGAACAAATGCACAAAACTATTTACATCTTTAAAAAATGAATATGAACTCTCTAGATTGGAACAGTTGCCCCAGCTCAACAGCTGCACACGCATGCATGGGTGCCCACGCTAAAGCTCATGGTACAGCCTGCATTTCCACTTACACTGATTACTCTCTGTTCTTTTTTTATCTCTGTTCCCCTCCCAGATGTGAGAAACAGCTTGTATGCTTCCAGAAAGCATTAACCTTTAGTGTTTTAAGAAAAACTGCACTATCTTTAAATAAAACTAACTTTTACATTGTTCTGTTAAATGCATTAAACTATTAAGGCTGCTAGGGAGGCTGCTGTCTCTTATTTACTTTGCATACCTTATTTTTCACTGAACTGCTTGCCACTGTACCTTTAAATTTTGCATTTAATTTTCTTTCAGCAAATAATGCTCAGAACTCTCAAGATTAACTGTTTGTACCTGCAGACAGCTTATCTTCATGGAAAATTACGCAGCAGTGAATCTTTGTAAATTTCACTCTGAAAAAAATGTACTCCTGCCTTCAACTGCAGACTTCTTGACTCCTACTGAACATTTGCTAGTGGGAAAAAAGCAAACAAATAGCTTTGCATTTGTTAGAAACTTAGCATTTCTCATGGCTTTTATCATTTTGTCTTATTTTTAAAGCCTACTTGCTTACAAAAATAAATAAATAAATAAAAACTTGATTATAGCTTAAACCAAAGATATTAATATAGATAGGCATTCACCCTGGTAAAGATAAAAGAAATACTTTAATTCTAAATGTAATATAATCCTTGCACTTTTACACCCCACCCCCTACCATAAGATCATAGTATATTAACATTAATAACATTAACTTTTTTCAGCCTTTCTTTTCTTGTTATATTGTAAAGCCTTATTTCTTACAAATAAAAAATTCAATGCTAAAAATAGTTGATCAGATTTTTTTTATTTGTGGGCACTGTAACCAGTGTAGTTGCATTATGCAAGATAATTAGTGCTGGATAACACTTTAAAGTCTAGGCTTTCATTGTTGAGAGGAAACTGTGCCAGTTAAGGGAGATATATATATACATATATATTGCTACTTGTTCTGGATGCCCTGCCTTTTATATAGGGAAAACTAAAAGGTACCTTAGAACAAGAATTTAGGAACGTTATTATAAAAGCAATGTTTTTCAGCTTTTCCCAGTTAGGAGTCGCCACAGTGGATCACCAGTCCGCAGATTGATTAGCAGTGAAGTTTTTACAGTGTTGAGTTGCCAGCCTGGTGCCCAACCTTCACAGAAGGCACACTCACCCCCACACATACCTTCCTGTATGTCTTTAAAACTCACTCAACCACAGGGAGGACATGCAGACTCCGCACAGAAGATGCTCTAGCCAATAATCGAATCAGAGAACCTCTTGCTATCGGGTGACAATGCTAATCGCTGCACCACTGCAGCCTCTATGACATAAAAAATAAAAATGAAAATGATGCACTGTGTAAACATAAGTTTCATTCTCAGTGGTACAGTAAATTTTAGTTTGGAATTTTGGATATGGTTTTTCATAATTCCTGAGGAGGAGATTGGAAGGTAGGCTTAGAAATTCGGGAATTAGTTTGGCAGTTAAGATTATGCTCCACTATCCCACCAGGGTTAAATGAATATACTTCAATAGTTCTAGTATTAAAAATTTGAGTCCCTTATACATATACTTATTCTGTCACATTGGTGTACATTTTTTATATTTTTTAAACATATAGTAATGTATTTGAAAGACTTTATATAAATGTATTTTATGTATACAACAAATAAAAAAAATTAACTATTTTTACAACTGGATAGTATTAAAAGAGTTTTTTAAGATACATGTTTTAGCTGCTTTGAGCATTTGTTGTTGGTAATTAGGTGTTACATCAATTACTTTGATAATTAAGTCATTATCCAATGAGATGAATGGTTTTGTGTGTATATGGTCTGATTATCACAGTTTTAATCATTCTGATTAAGTCCCCTGTGGTGGGATGAAAGTGCTTAATAAATTTTATTTCTTGCCATTACTGGTTGGTGTTATTTGATTTTGTGGTTAATAGTCAAAAATATTTCTGATACTCAGGGTTTTAAAAAGTATTCGGAATGTTGATATGACCCCTCCTGCATGATCCTCATACTGTGTGTGTTTACTGTTTGGGGACTGCCCATCTTGATACTCCCTTGTCAATCTTGTGCCGCCTTTGGCTCTAGGGCACTCCAGGCAAGGAGGTAGAAGCTTGTAATCAAGGGCCTTTTCCCTCCACAGACAGAGCCTGAACTTACTGCAGCTTCTACATCCTCTGCTGCCTTTTCTCCAGCAAAAAGGATAAGCTGTTTAATGACAAGCCTAAATAGAACAAAAAAAAGAGAGAAGGAAAAGGTAAAAGAAAAAGAAAATCAGATTCTGAGAGGTCAAGGAAATGTTCCACAGATCTAAAGTTGCTACCCAGGCCGTATCCCAAAACTCCTTCATGGTCAGAGCTGACAGTTTCTCTGATCTGTCCCTCACCTTCTCGGTCTTGTTTCTCTCTGGATCCTGTGAGTCCTAGATTTATTTTTGTTATATCCAGGAGCAGAGCTATTCGAGACTACCTTTGGTGGCATCTTCTACCCAGTCATCCAGAAGTCTCACCGAACAAGACATTGAAAGGATGATGAGGAAATTCTTTAGAATGCAGATTCAGCTTCGTCCTCTCTCGATACCATCACCTGGGAATCTACCAAGTCTTGGGCCAACTAACCTGCCTCTTCCTTCTCCAGGTCTGTGCTGCCCTTTAGACCTGACTGTCTTGTATCTGTTCTGTCCCGGAGCACCTTTGCAGGAGCTGACAGTCTGAGTTACTTTGACTCTGACAGTATCCCTTTCCTCTTTTGATGCCAAAGCTTCAGGGCTGGGGTTTGAGGGGATAGGTCAATACCAAAGTTGTCGGAAGTGTCTTTTCCTCTTGGGGCGTTGACAATCGATAGCTCGGTTCTGAGATCAGCTTTGGGGTCGGAGGTCATTGGCTGTGAGGCATTTGTTCTGTCTGAGCATAGGAGGAAGTTTAGGGAGCCGATTGTGATTTTGGCCTTCGTGGCTTTTGAGATAGTCTTTTCAATTCAGGGGAAAAAGCCTCTTCCAGTTCAGTACCATCTGAACCTTTACATGAGTCAGCTTCTACTTCCCATCACCGTGTTATGCAGGTACAGTCAGTACCCAGTCTTCTCATGCTGCATGCTGTGTTATAGGTTCATAGATGTGTACTAAGCTAATAACCACTAGGGCCTTTTTAAGCCTAGCCATGCATTCCAACCCTCTGATGAGTTCTGGTACCCTTGATAAGTGTAAGCAGGTGCTTGGGAGATGAAACATTTACATTCAGTTGTCCAAGTTACAGTAGAATTGGGTTAGGGAGGAACTCTGCTTCACATGGATGGCGAGCCTGTTCCAGAGAATGGGTAGTCTCTGAGATGCATACCTGCCTCTCCAGCTTGTCCTATTTGTATCACAGGCAAGGTTTAAGTCTTTAAAACAGGTAATTCCAGTGCTGTTTGTTTTGAGGATATGCAGGAGGTCCATCAGAGTGGAGTCTGACAATGCCCTGTATGTCAGGCATAGATCTCCCCTCAAAAGTCTGTAGAAGACAGATTACAGGGACAGAGCCTTGAGGAGGTCTGAATAGGACATTTTACTTAAGCCCTGTATTTATTTAGTGAGGAACCTATGTCAGTCAAAATCATGGAGTCCAACAAGTCAAAATGATTATTCAGGAGGCCTTGTGACTCCCCTCCCACTCTGCCTCCTTTTTCTTTAAGAATGCCTGAATCTCCATTTTCCTCTTTGGCAACATATTCTTTCAGACAAATGGGTTCTAAAAATCATTCATCAGGGTTACAATTGGCAGTGAGAGGAAATTCCTGTTTTCTAGAGGGTCATTCCTCATCCTCAGGATCTAACATTTTTGTTTCAACCTTTTCTTCATCATGTGCTGTCCCAAGGAGTGACAGAACCAGTTCTTCCTTCCCAGGTGGGAAAGGATTTTTATTCAGGGATGTTCCTAGTGCCAAAGAGGGAAAATGCTTGGAGACCAGATGTTCTTCGTGTTTCACTGTTGCAGTCATTACACTTGGGTTGTCCTGCTGGCAGGCTACCCTCAGTCGGCCTGAATTCCAAAGTCTAGGTCCGGCGTCGGTTGCTGTCACCTCTTCCCTGACGTCAGTGTGCCAGGGGTATAAAAGATGCAGCTGACACCATTTTCTTCAGTCTTTCTTGCCACGCGGTGCCCGAAGCATAAGCAGTCCGCAAGTGCAGGTCGGCCGACTTCTGAGATTTTCGTGTTCAAATTTCAGATCTGAAGTTTTCATTAAAAGCTAAGTACCCCATTGGGGAAACTTTTTTCTTGCTCCAGACTGATGTCAGAAAAAGTTAATAATTGTATTTCTTGTGGGAAGCAAATACCTCATAAGGACTTTCATTCTTACTGTATTCCTTGCCTAGGCCCTGACCACGACGTTGCTAGTTGTCGGTTTTGTGCTACATTTAATCAATGCACTATTAAGCATCAGTACGATTTTGCATTACACTATTTTGGCAGAAGATTTAATTATACCATGTCATCGGATAGCCATCCGACTACCGGAATTCAGAAGAAACGCAAAGAAAAAGAAAAGGACAGGCATCCGAGGTCCAAAACCGACGGCGAGGCTTCTTCTAAGCCAGTCGCCGGTTCGCCAGTTCACCGGTTCTCAGTGAGGCGCCTTTGCAGCCCCTGATGCCTGCTACGTTAGACCTGCAGGCCGCTACCGACTCCCATGTGGAGTCGCTTAGGCTGCTGGAAGCTCAAGGTATTGGACCTTCGGAGACTATTCCCTCAGATGGGTCCGGAGCCGTTGAGCAGGCATCGGCTTCTGAGGGGGTTTTCAAACCAACTCAATTATACATTAAAACCACTTCAGCTTCAAAGACAAAGACTAAAGCATCCTTAAAGACAAAGAAACAAGTACAACAGTCTCATGGACAGGCCTCCATGCCAAAAAAACAGATGCTGAAAATGGCCGAAGACTTAATTACTTTGATCAGGGGTTCCCATCCCCCACCTGATAAAAGGCCCAGGCAAGAGACAGAATATGAATCTTCAGATCAGGTTTCCATTTCATCTGATTCCTCTTCTGATCAGGAATACTCTCTTCCTCCCTATGAGGATTCTGATGCTGAAGAATCTATCCCTTCAGCCTCTCCTCCTGAGAATTACTCTTTTGGGGAAACCTTGCATACCATGAGGGAGCATTTCCACTGGGAGAGCCAAGATTTCTCAGAATCTAAGAAAAGGCTCAGAGACTTCCTTTTACTACCACAACACAGGCCCCTAGCTGTTCCACCTGTGTTAGACATTGTTGATGATGTATTTTCAGAGTCCAGTCTGACCCCTGATTCCTTATCTCCAGCTCCTGTTAAGCCGAACAGGTACTACAGGGTTCCTGACTCTCATAAATTCCTTTTCAAAAACCCTGCTGCTGACCCAGAAACTATCTCTCAGGGTCCCAAAGGGGTCAAGGCTTCCGCTGCAAAAAATCCTACCCCCTCTGACAGGGATTCTAGGGCATTGGACAGATGGGGAAAAAGATTTACACTTCCGCTACCTTGGCTATAAGGGCTTTAAATTGTCAGTTTCATATGCTCAAATATCAGCAATATATTATGTCACTGCTTAAACAGAAAATGTTGACAAATTCTGAATGTGCAGAAAACAAAGAAATGCAGAATTTATTGCATGCAGCTGAACAAGTTGGAAAGCATACTTTGCAATGTGGTTTTGATTCTTTGGAGGCCTCCTGCAGAGCCGCTGTTATGGGTTCTGTCATCAGGAGGCATGCTTGGTTAAAGGAACAAAGTCTGCCTGATCATGTCAAAGCAAAATTATTAGATGCCCCATTACAGCATGATACTTTATTTGGTGTTAAAGCAGAAGAGGTGTTAAAGAAAATGGAGGACAAAGCTAAATCTATGCAAACGGTTAAGGATTTCATAAAGGTTCAGCCTCCAAGATTTAGCAGACAGTGGCCTACAAAGAATTGGTCCTTTCCAGTGTCAGACAGACCACAAAGGGACAGATACAGATGCCCAAGAGGCAGATCCCAGCCCCAAGGTTCGTACAGGTCTAAACAATGGGGTGCTTCTACCTCCAAAAGTGGAGAAGACAAATTACAACTATACAGGAAACAGTCCCAATGACTTCCCCCTACCTGCACCAAACACTTATCTTCTGGCAGCGCCTTCAGGAGGAAAACTAGCACTTTTTTCTCAAAACTGGCACATAATAACCCAGGACAAATGGGTCCTAGACAAAGTGTCACAAGGCTACAAGTTTCACTTCCATACCCTGCCAAGGACAAACGGTTGGCCAGACCTGCCAAAACATCAATGGGCAGAGGCACAAAAGCAAGTCTCATCCCTCATGGACATGAGGGCCATTCAACAAGTACCAGAGCAAGAGCAGGGACAAGGATTTTATTCAAGGCTTTTCTTGGTACCAAGAAAGGACAAGACCTGGAGACCAATACTGGACCTATCTATTCTAAACACATTTCTGGACATACCAAAATTCAAAATGTTGATTCTACAGCAACGTCTGCCCATGCTGGACAAGAAGGCTTGGCTTGTGACTTTAGACCTAAAAGAGGCATACCTGCATGTCCCATTCAGACAAACATGCAGAAGATACCTCAGATTCAAAGCTGTCTCAATGCACTACCAATTCTCTGCACTGCCCTTTGGCTTATCTACTGCACCCAGGGTCTTCACAAAGTGCCTGGCACCAGTAATTGCATTCTGCAGACAAAGAGGAATACAAATATATCCTTACTTGGATGACTGCCTCATTCAAGCAGAGAACAAGGACATTCTACTACAGCATCTGGCATTTGTAAAGAGATTTCTAACAGGCCTAGGGTACACAGTCAATGAAAAGAAATCAAAACTAGTAGCCTCTCAAGAGATAATATTCCTGGGTGCAAGCTTAAATACAGCTGCCCAGATGGCTTATCTCATGCCAGACAAACAATGGCAACTGACTACCTATTTCAACCTATTGTCAACAAAGGCCCAGTTATCTGCAAGTAAAATTCTGCAGGCTTTGGGCTTCATGGCATCCTGCATTCTACTAATTCCATATGTGAGACTGTATATGAGGAAACTTCAGTGGTACCTAAAAAGTGTTTGGACTCAACATTGCCACAGCCTGGAAACAGTAATTACCCTCATTCCCTGCCTGCAACAGGAGTTTCGTTGGTGGGCGAAGGCTTGTCACCAGAACAAGGGACAGCCATTCACTTTACCCCCAGCCAGGCAGACACTAACAACGGATGCATCATATTATGCCTGGGGGGCCCACATGGCAGGAAGATGTATTCAAGGCACATGGTCTGCAAACCAAATGCATCTACATATCAATCAAAAAGAGATGCAGGCTGTTCAGAATGCCCTGACAGCCTTCAAGAACCTACTTCATCCGGGACAACTACTGATAAAGACAGTCAACACCACGGTCATGTGGTATATAAACAAGCAGGCAGGCACTCATTCTTACCCCTTTGCAGACTAGCCATGACTTTGTGGGACACAGCATTGACTTACCAAGTACATCTGCAGGCACAATTCCTGCCAGGAAAGATAAATACTCTGGCAGACGAACTAAGCAGAAACCTCATGGATCCCCACGAGTGGAAATTGGATCCACAAGTCTTCAGCATGATAACAAGGAAATGGGGATGCTCGGATATAGCTCTAGTTGCCTCTTCTCACAACTACCAACTAAAAGATTCTGTACAAGGACTTATCACAGACAAGCATGGAAAGTGGAAAAGCTTAGCAGTATATGCCTTTCCTCCACTGCCTCTCCTCCCCAAGGTACTCCTAAAGGTCAGACAAGAGAAGCCAAAGATGATGCTGATTGCCCCAGACTGGCCCCGCCAGCACTGGTACCCAACCCTAAGGAACTTGTCTCAATGCCCAGCTTGGACCTTGCCTCAAAATCCTCATCTACTATCCCAACAAAACAATCAGATCCTGCACAGCCAATTAAAGACCTTAAATCTGGCAGCATGGCGGATAACATAGTGATACAAAACGCGCCTCTCACTAAAGCTGTAATGGATGTCATTTTGGAGGCCAGAAGGCCTAGTACCAAAAAATCTTATGCTGGAAAATGGAAGAGATTCTGTGCTTGGAACCAGGCACAAGGAATTGACACAGCTGTGCCAAATATTCCTCAGATTTTGCAATACTTAACTGAGATGCTGGACATAGGCCTATCTTTTTCCTCAGTTAAAATTCATGCCTCTGCCATTTCGGCTCATTGCAATACAGAGCCACCAATCTTTTCTCATCCCTTGTTAAGACAGTATCTCAGATGAGCCAAAAACTTAAGGCCTCCAAGGAGATCACCGATACCTGCATGTGACCTCAATTATGTTTTGGAAAAACTCACCCTGCCTCCTTTTGAACCAGCCGCTACAGCTGATATAAAGTTTTTATCTTGGAAAACAGCTCTGCTCCTAGCAAGAACCTCTGCAAGATGAGTCTCAGAGCTGCAGGCACTCATGGTTGTGGAAACTTTTATCATTTTTTATCCAGACAAGGTTTCTCTGAGGACAAACCCGACATTTATGCCTAAGGTAGTGTCCAGTGTGGCCCTTAACCAAACTATTCATCTGCCTACTTTTTATCCAAACCCACAGAATAAGGGGGAGAGAATTCTGCATTCTTTGGACATACACAGACAGCTAAGCTTCTACTTGAACAGAACCAAAGCTTTCAGAAAGACATAGCAACTACTAGTGGCATAGCTGGAGGATCACAAGGAAAGGCTATCTCAAAGCAGACTATTTCAAAATGGATAGGCCACTGCATTCGTTTCTGCTATTCACAACATGGCAAGCCAGTGCCTAAGGGCATTAGGCCACATTCAACCAGAGCAGCAGCCACTTCAGCAGCCTTCCTCAGGGGAGTACCAACCAAAGACATTTTAGAGGCTGCTACCTGGAGTTCAGTGCACACCTTTACAATGCACTATCATTTACCACTCTACTCTAAATCCAGGACAGGCTTTGCCACTGCAGTTCTGCAGGGCCTCATAGCCGCTCCTAATGCTATTTAGCTCCAGCCTCCCAACCTTAGCTTTGGGATTCAACCCAAGTGTAATGACTGCAACAGTGAAACACGAAGAACATAGTACAGTTGTGTACACTTACCATAAATGTAGATGTTCGAGTGTATTCACTGTTGCAGTCCAGGTTACCCACCCCCCCCCCCATATATTTGCTCAACTTATCTGTTCTTCTCTAACCTATACAACCTATGTGGTGTATTTGCTTGTAGATGACGGTATTATATATTTTGGTGCATGCATGTTTTATTGGCATATTTTTAGCCTACCCTTTTGGGGGCACCTGACATCTGGGACAAGAAAAACTGAAGAAAATGGCATCGGCTGCATCTTTTATACCCCTGGCGCACTGACGTCAGGGAAGAGGTGACAGCAACCGACGCTGGATCTAGACTTTGGAATTCAGGCCGACTGAGGGTAGCCTGCCAGCAGGATAACCCAAGTGTAATGACTGCAACAGTGAATACACTCGAACATCTACATTTATGGTAAGTGTACACAACTGTACTTTCTGGATCTTTCTTTACTAAACTTGTTTGTGATAGTGCCCAAATTCAAAATATTGTCACTTTACAACCTGTTACCTTGTCTTCCTCTGTCAAGTTTCATGGTAACACTAGAATTAAAAGATGCTTATCATCACATCCCTATTCTTCCAGACTTGAGACATTTCTTAAGGTTTTGTGTGCCTGGATCACATTATCAGTTCTCTGCCATACTGTTTGGACTATCGACTGCACCAAGAGTCTTCCGAAAGTGTCTAACTTCAGTTATAGCTCATTGCAGGCCACAGGGTATCCACATCTTTCTATATTTATGCAACTTGTCTATCTCTGGAGAAGCTTTGCCAAAGTGTCAGATATCTTCCTATTGGATGAGACCGCTCTTTCATAAGCTGTGATTCCAAGAGAAGATTCAAAAGTCTTTCTTCACTCCTTCACACAGGATTGTGTTCCTGGGATGTAATCTAGACACCTCAGTTTAAAGAGATTTTCTTCCACAGGAAAAAAAAATAGATGTTTATTTAGATATATTTCTACAGTTTGCCACTCAGACAGAGTGGGGAGCCTTGAGCAGCCTACCTGTCCTTGGGGGAAGTGACCTCAGCACAAGAAGCTGTAGTAATTGGTTGTTTGGGACCATTTCCAGCTCTTTTGTAGTTCACTGTTTAAAATCCGCCTCTGGGCGTTTTTTTCTGGCTATACTGCTCAGGCAAGCTCCACGTGGGTTTACAGAGTGGTCCTAGCAGCAGGGAACTCAGAAAAGCGACTACCTTCTGGATTTAAGTATCTTTGCTTTTTTCACTTGAAAATACTTCTGTAGCTTACCTTGAACTAGCCTGAACTGTTATTTAACTGATTGCTGCATTATTTTAAAATCTGCACTTAAAGTTACATTATGTTGAATTTGATCGAAAGTTTGCTTGTTTGTTTGTTTAATTTAACTGTGGAGGCTGCCCACTAAAGTGTGCTAGCCTGTGTAACTAAGTTATCACTGTTTCTGCATTTTCTGTGTGTTTCTACCAAAAACAAAAAAATAATCCTTGTTTTCCCGCCTTCCTCGACTAGTTTAGACCAGTTTACAGGCATTGCTGTATTCTAGGCTGTGGTGTAGTTCCTGTGTTGTCCATTACCTTACTTGGATAGAAGGAAGTTTCTTTGTTCACCAGTGGGAGTGGGGAGCCTTGAGCAGCCTACCTGTCCTTGGGGGAAGTGACCTCAGCACAAGAAGCTGTAGTAATTGGTTGTTTGGGACCATTTCCAGCTGTTTTGTAGTTCACTGTTTAAAATCCGCATTTGCACGGCTTTGCGCGGTCGTACGCATAGCTCAGCTCCGGTTAAACTTTTTCTGGCTCCGCCAAGTCTGTTCTTCAAATTTTCCCTTAAGGAAGCTCTACTCTTAGTATAACCAGACTACTCACTGTATTATAAGCCTAGCACTTATTCTCAATACTTCTCTACTAAGTAAGCACTCTCGTACTAAGTAAAGCACTATATCTACTTACCACCCCTGTGAATACCCACTTCCCTTAAAGGTATACCACTCCCTTATACTGTTCTAGCATGTCGAGTGGTAGATTACTGGCGTCATCTCCAGTTCAGCTGGTCAATATGGGCATCTTGAGACAATGCTACAATTGTCTCATGTACACAGACAACCCTCTCCTCCTCCCAACAAACACAAATACATGTGAGAGATGCAACTATATAGCCAAACTGGAGGATGAACTCTCTCAACTCAGGGCTGGCATGACCAGACAGGAGGAGATGGCAACCACACACACAGCAATCCCAGTCCCACATAGACCTACCACAACTGCAAACCAAACACATAAAAACACAAAGACATACACTGAGGCTCTAATAAAAAACTTACCAAAACAACAGAGGCTCCCAAAGCAGACATCCAAAAATCCACCACCTCAAAACAAAACACATGCAAGACATACTTCAATAAATCAGTGTGTCGACCAATCGCAGCCCTTAAGGCCAAACACCTTGCCTGATACACTAGTAATAGGTGACTCCATAGTCAGACACACTAATGTCCCACTGACCAGGCTGAACAAGGAGAAGGTGACTGTGAGCTGTCTATCGGGAGCTAGGATCCGCCACATAACACACGCACTCAGGTCACTCCAAAGCAAGTACAAATATGACTACGTCATTGTCCATGCTGGTGTGAATGACCTGAGACATACCTCCCTGGACTGCATGAAAAGAGACATAGAGGAGCTCTCCGATTATGTAGCCCAGGCTGATATGACCATGACCCTGAGCAGCATTTTGCCCTCACCAAGAATGATACCACAATACAAAGGCAAGATGATCAGCTTTAACAATTGGCTCAAGTACTGGTGTCATTCTAAGGGGATCCAATGTCTGTCTGCCTGGGATGATATGTTGGACAAGCCACGCTGCTTCGCAAGGGATGGCTTACACCTGTCACCACTGGGCTTCCAGATATTGGCTAAGGCTCTTGCCACCCCCATAGTGCCTTTTTTAGGCAAGGCTCAAAAGACAAACCCACCTCCTTAGAAAACGAAAATGGAAAAAAACTAAGGGTAATGCTGCTCAACGCCAGAAGTCTAAATCTCAAGATGCAGGCACTTGATGCACTCCTCAGCATGGAGAACATCGACGTCTGTGCAGTAACTGAAATCTGGTTCAAGGCTCCTGAGAGCACCCCAGCTACCAGGCTATACCTCGTATCATGCTTTTCGCCCCAAAACCCGGGCGAACCACAAAGGGAGGGGAGTGTCCATATTCATAAAGGACACCCACACCTCCAGGTTAGTAGCAACACATGAAGCATCAGAGACCATACATGTGCAACTAACCATAGGCAAAACTGCTTTACAACTGGTAGCATGTTACAGACCACCCTCCCAATCTCAAGAACCCCACTCAGCCTTCCTGAAGACATTGGAGGATATGAATGTATCACAAAATACCATCATACTGGGAGACTTCAACTACCCAAACATAGATTGGGTACATTATTCTAGCCCTAATACCCTAGCCCAAAGGTTCCTGGAATTCATAAATTCAAATGCACTGGAACAACTAGTCACCTCTCCCACTAGGGGAGATAATATACTAGACCTGATCATCACAAACATGAGGACAAAATACTCCACACCGGAAGTATACCCCTCACTAGTGAGATCTGACCACAAACTAATCACCCTAGATATACATATCCCACCTCCACCCCCAGCACAAAAGACCACAGTGAAAAACTTCTCAAAAGCAGACTTCACTCTTCTTAAGACTGAGATGGTATCCTTTAAGCCCACTGTGCCAGTGGATACCACATCCCACAATGCCGAATCCTTCACAAATGCTTTCTATGGACATCTCCAAGAATGCATGGATCATGCAATCCCAAACAAATCCAAGTCCCGCTCCACCAAATGTAAGCATCTTGTCTGGTGGACCTCAGCCATAAACAAATTGTATAACAAAAGAAGGAAGCTACTGCACGTCAGAGCGAAATCCCATGAAGGGAAGACATCTCTGATCAACATTAACAGAAAACTACATTCTCTCATAAAAACATCCAAGGCAAACTTTGAGAGAAAAATCGCTAAGGACACTAAAGATAACCACAAAGCCTTCTTCAGCTATGTTAGATACCTGGGCGGAAACCCTCAGATATGCACAGAGTTGGTTCACAACAACAAAAAATACACTGAACCCACAGATATTGCTAACATTCTGGCTGACAGGTTCAGTGCAAATTTCTCGCCTCCTTCACCCCCAAAAGAAGAAATACTTATCCCAGCTGAATGTAATCTCCCTGTCATCTCAGATGTCCAAGTGAGAACCGCCCTAAACAAAGCAAAAAACACAGCATCAATGGGACCTGACAGTATCCCGGGGTGCGTGTTACGTGAACTCCAAGAGGAGCTAAACCCACACATAAAAATGCTATTTAACCTTAGCCTTACTGGATACGTACCTGAACACTGGCGTACAGCAACAGTGGTCCCACTCCACAAGGGGGTGCCTCTACAGACCCTGGAAACTACCGCCCCATAAGCTTGACTAGCCTGGTCTGCAAAGCTATGGAAAGAATCATTATTGAACTCATAAACGGAGACATAGGGGACCTACAGACGCTTGACCCCACCCACTTCGGCTTTGTAAAGGGCAGATCCTGCCTTTTAAACCTGGTTGACTTTTTCGAAACAGTCACTAGAGCCATTGATGAGGGCAAAGCAGTCCATACAGCATACCTGGACTTGGCTAAGGCCTTCAACACAATACCCCACTCAAGCATCATAGATAAGCTAAACAGCTTAAAAGTAAACCCTTATGTCACTAGATGGGTTGCAAACTGGCTAAAGGACAGAACCTATAAAGTTAAAATCGCTGGAGCAATGTCAGACTCAAAGCCAGTCACAAGTGGTGTCCCACAGGGATCTGTCCTGGGACCCCTCTTGTTCGGCATTTATTTCTCAGATGTTAAAGCAAACATGGGAGGGCTGTGGCTGACAAAGTTCGCAGATGACTGCAAACTAGGTGCCATAGTCGATACACCAGCAGATACATACATCCTACAAAAAGGCCTCACTGAAACGGACAACTGGTGCCGTAGTCACGGCCTTAAACTAAATGCCAAAAAATGTATAGTCATCCCTTTGGAAAAACAAAGTACCCACAAATTATCACATAGACAGCAACCCACTGAGTACAGAAAAAGTAATCAGAGACCTAGGGACCCAAGTAGACAGCGACCTCTCATTTGACACCCACGTTGCCAAAGTGGTTAGAAAAACATTCTACCTTGCACACCTCATCATGAAGGGTTTCACATCCAGATCCAAGGATGTCATTGTACCCCTATATTCCTCCCTCATCAGACCCATGATTGAGTACAATGCCCCATTTGGTATGTACCTCACCCGGCACTTGCAACAGCTGGAGAGACCACAAAAGTACCTCACCAAAAGGATCAAGGGTCTCCAACATATGTCTTATTCTGCCAGACTAAAGAAACTTCAGCTCTATTCAGTAGCATACCGCCTGCTCAGAGGTGATCTCTGCCTGACGTACAAGGCCATGTCCAATCAGGATCTGATGGACATGCTCCACCTCAAAAAATCCAAATCCATCAGGACCACGAGAGCTAAAGACTTAAACCCCGGCACAAGTATGAATAGGACATGCTGGAGGGATAGATTCATAATCCAGAGGCTTCCCATGCTTTGGAACAGGATCCCAGTTCGTGTTAGGCAGAGCCCCTCACTGACTCCCTTCAAGAGAAATCTTGATGAGTGGATGGGAGATCGTAAGTTTACCCCAGGGGTCACATCTGTGTCACTGCTAGACAGGGGCACAGTAAACTAATTCTATTATATAAGGGGAATTTCACTGTGTCACTACTAGACAGAGGCACAGTATTCTAGATTTATTCTGTACATTTTTGTACCACATCATGGGGTGGCAAAAGCCACATCACTATGGCTAGGTTTACAAATGCCCCAGGGCAGATAGCCTAGTACTATACTATGAAACTGCAAGGGAATACCTCAGGATTTTGGGTTTTATGGCATCTGTGATTCTCACGATACCCTGGCAAGACTCCGTATGAGAAAGATACAGTGGTACATGAAATTTCTTTGGTCGCAGCATCAACACCCTTTATCTTTTCAAATCCCAGTGCTGGAGATTCTCAGAAGAAAAATCTTTTGGTGGAGATAACAGATATTCTTAAATCCAGTTCTCCCGTTCTCCATCCCTTTCCATTTTCAGGAGGGATAAAAGTGCAGGGAGTGTGGGACACCAGGGACAGATGGAAGTACATAAATATCAAGGAGATGCTTGCCCTGATCAAGGAACTCAACTCTCTGAACCATCTTTGGTTACCTGGACCTCTACAAGTGCTGACAGACAGTACCACAGTCATGTCGTATAGCCACAAGCAAGGGGGAATCGGGTCATACCCCATTTGCAGACAAGCCATGTTAATTTGGGATTTACCTTTATAGCTCAGTCTCACTCTATGAGCAAAACTGTGTGCTTGAGCAGGTCCAGGACAAACCCTTACAAATGGAAACTAGATCCTTGGGTCTTCCATGATTTGATCTATCTGTGGGGAGTTCCTCAAGTAGACCTTTGCTTCTTCTCTGAACAATCAACTAACAAGATTCTGTTCCAGGACTCCATGAAAGAAAGCCTGGAATATAGATGCCTTTTCTTTACCATGGATAAGAATATTCATGTGTGCTTTTCCACCCTTTTCACTAATATCCGGGATAATTCTGAGGATTCAGAAGGAGTCCCCCAAGGTCTTTTTGGTGACTTCCTTCTGGCCCAGGCAATAATGGTTTCCCTTCTTTTGGAAATGGCCAGGGTCAGTTACCACACTCTTACTCACAGACTAAATGTACTGACAAAAGAACAGCGATGTTTGATACACTCCAACATCAGTCATCTTCACTTGATTGCCTGGATGATAGGGTCTTAATTCCGTTTAGGCACCTGTTTACTGATGATGTGCAGCAAGTACTAATGGAGGCAAGAAAGCCTGCTACTAGAAAATCATGTGTTAGCAAATGGAAAAGGTTTTCTGTTTGGTGCTGACAACATAACTACCACCAATTCAGGGCTAGTTATTCTCTGGTTTTACGGTACTTGTATGAATTACTATACTATGGCCTTTCTTATTCCTCTAGGAAGGTTGGTTTATTTGCCTTTTCACCATGTCTACCCATGGATACTCCTCTTTCATTGCAGTCTTATTTCAAAATGTACTTGAAAGGGGTTTTGCATAAGAGGCCTCAAAGAAAATTGATGGCCCCTCCCTGGTATCTTTATTTTGTGTTAGAGACGGTAGCACTTGCACCATTTGAGCCAGCTTATCCGTCTGACTTTAGGTTCTTAACATGAAATACAATTTTACTGATTGGTCTGACCTCTGCAAAAAAGGTATCTGAGCTGCAAGTACTTGTAGTGAGTAAGCCATATCTCATTTTCCTTAGGTACGGGGTTTATTTGAGAACTAATCCTTCTTTTATGCCTAAATTTTTATCTGAGTTTACCTTAAGCTGAACTATCTGTCTGTTTTCTTTCTTGAATTTAAAAATGAGGGAGAAAGGATGTGCCATACCTTGTATGTCAGCAGACAACTCTGGTACTATCTTGACAGAACTAAATCTTTTAGATCTTTGGATCATTTGTTCATTTCTTGTGAAGGTAAGAAGAAGAAACATCCTGTGTCAAAACAGACTCTTCCCAAATAGTTGTCTAAGTTTTTTATTGGTTCATAGGAAATGGAGCCTTACAGGCCTAGCCAATACCACCTGATTTTACTCGATATATGGCCCTTAGGGGCAAGAGGATGGCATAAGTTTGTGCCAATGCCTTGAGTGCTTTACAGATTCCCCCTGTCCATAAGGGACATAGATGCTGCCCCAGGTGTGAATTTATGATTCCCTATCCATTGATCCAAATTGCATTTGGAGAGGCCAGGGAAGGGCTGCTTGAACTGAATAGGAAACCTGTTCCAAATAATGGGCAATCTCTGACACATGTATCTGTTTCTTCAGCATGTTTTGTTTGAGTCACTGACAAGTTTAGATCCCTAGATTGGGTGACACTTGTGCTGTTTGTCTTGCGGATGTGTAGCAGCTATTAGGGCTGGATTTGTGAGTGCCTAGACAGAGTAAAGTATTACCTTTTGTTATATTCACCATAAGAGAACTGTTCCAGGCAGGGACAAACTCCTCTCTAGCAGGATCTTGGCTTCATCTATGGCTCTTGGAAAGGGTTGGATTCTAGAAGTATTGTAGAAGCTGCTACTTGGTCATCTGTACATACTTTTACAAAACACTATAACATTGATTCCTTCTCTGTGTTCAGATCAAGCTTTGCTAGGTCCATTCTTCAGTAGCACCTGGACTCTTCTCCTGCAGCAGTGATCAATGTTATAAACATTTTACGGTTGTCTAAGTTGAACTTACCATAACAGTAGGTGTTTCACTGCTGCAGTAGCTACTCCCTTCCATCATCCCTCTTGTTTTTTTGTGTGTTCTTTATACCATGGTTTGTATATATATATATATATATATATATATATATATATATTGTTGCTAACATTTTCTTTCTTGAACAGCTGCAGGATCTCCCCAATTAGTGGTTTATCTTCTCATTTTCCAGTTGATTTTCTTTCATGCATTCTAATTTTTCCTCTTTACTGTCATCCAGGCTGTGTATTTACTTGCCAGTAACTGAATTTGCTAAAACTGTCAAGAGTTAATGGCCCATATCACTCAGTTTCTGTTTTCACACATGAAGATCTGAAACTAAGCTGTTGTTCAGTGTATAGCCATCTTGGAAGATCACTGTCTAAACTTGCAATAATGTTCAGAAAGCCAACTAGATATTCACATAATTCAAAAGACCAAAAAGTATTAAATACTTATAGTATTGAAAAATACTACTATTGTACTAACAAAGTGCATTAGCTTTGTACCTCATAAAAATAACTGCTTAGTATTGAAAAATACTATTGTACTAACAATGTGCATCATCTTTTTGCCTCATAAAAATAACTGCTTTGCTATTGAAGTTATAGAATTTCAAAGCAATTTCATATTTAAAACAATCCTTAACGTAGATGTCCTCTCTATATAGTGCCATTCATTTACAGGCACTATAATATAATATACATCAAAAAGACTGGAAAGTGTACACATCTGAAAAAGGGTGGATATGTTTAATTGTATGTCTTTAAAGAACCAACATTTTTAGTGTATTGCCAGAGTTCACAACAATACAAGTAATATGGTATTTTATGTGTTTTACAGCATAAAAGTGAGGGTTGATGAAGCTGGCCAGATGTTGTCTGTGTCTTACCTCTTTGCTTGACTATCCTGGCATTCCACATCTTACACACTCAGTATGGCTGGTCATTTTGTCTTATGCTTGCAACAGCCTGCTGTTTTGTGGTTTGCTGACAATCAGATAATATAGTCTGAACTGGAAAAGCATGGCAGCATTAGGAAGGAATTGAGTGGTATAATATTGATGTAAAAATGTCAGTGTGCTATTATTTTTAATGGAGCTGATTTATTTAATTAGATGTGCCAAATCGAAATGGAGGAAGTGAGGACAAGTCCAAAGCTGTGGAAAGGAATCCAGCAAATATTTTACCAGGTGAGCTAAACAACCATTTTTTTTTGTTTCAAGGGAACAAGTCTTGTTCCAGCTTAAAAATTTCAGATACTCCCTATCAAAACATTAGCCTAAATAGGGTGCTTGAAATATTTTTAGTATTGCTTCTTCCTGAACTTTGCAAAGAGGCCTTGCTTGGCAGTAAATTTGCATCATCCTCTGGACCCCTGCTCACCTGCTCCTACTCTGCCTGTTCCACACTCCCTTCCACTTTTTTGAAGATGTTCCATTTTATTTATTTATTTGTTTGACATTTGTTTATCAGGAAAGTCAGACTGGGCCAGAAAGTACCCATTTTCAGTGGAGGCCAAGGGTGAAAAGCCCCATAATCACAATATTTCAAAAATCAAGTGCAGATATTTTCAATCACAAAGTATCGTGTTACATTACAAAATAGCAAGTACAAATATTTTAAATCACAAAGTATCAAGTTACAGTACAAGACATAACATTGAAAAAATGCTGTAATGAGAAAAACATAGACCATATGTTTCACAGTAGAGTGCAATGAAAAACAATAACACGAGTTGAAGAGATTTTGTGAAGAACAATTCAGCAGTTCTATTATGTGTTACATAGATTACTATGTGGTAAATGAGACCCGAGACAATTCTAATAAGATATTTAGATATGTCAGAGATTACATGATTAGAGACAGTGAGGTGAAATTGATGTGAGGTGTTCATATTATGGTTATAGAAGGAAGAAGGCTGGAGAGAAGATTATAAGAAGAGTGCAGGGTAGAGTGTCTTCAGGTAGCTTAGGTGAGTAGGGAAGAAAGAGGTATGGGGAGGGTCTGCAGAGATGAGTTAAAACATATTAGGTAGTGAGGAAAACAAAAAGGAGTGGAGTAGGAGGCTGGAGAGGATTGTGAAGTGTGATCTAGGTTAAAGGTAGTGAATGAGGTTTAGTGAGTTCAGCCAGGATTGGCACAGGAGCAGGTCCAAGATTTTGTAAGGTATTCTTTTAGGGAGCATTTAAAGGTGGGTAGGTTAGAAATAGTTCTGGTGGTTAGAGGTAAAGAGTTCTGTTTTTTTTGCTACAGAGTATGAGTATAGGCTTTGTGCAGGGGATGTATTCAGTTTATTTATCATGAGAAGTTGTTTGTCTAACGATCTAAGAGTTCTTTTTGGAAAATACATGTTGATTAAAGGGGTAAGAGCTGGGCAGGCTAATGGTTTGTGTATGATTTTATGCGTTGTAAATTAAATGTAGGAGAGGGGGAAGGAGAGTTCCAGCCAGCTAAGGGTATGCAGAGATTTGTAGTGATGGGTAAAGCAAGATGAATTAGTAGCAAATTTGGCAGTTTGCTGTAGCAGCTTTCAAGTTTTTTTTTTCGGGAGGGCAGAAGGTAGGTTTTGGCTAGAGTAATTTTTGTGGGTATGCTCAGAAGATGATTTCTGTATATCATGCCCAGTTTTTGATGGATTTTCTTGAGTTTCAGTAGTTTTGTCTAATCTAATCCAGAGCTGCATTTTCTGGTAATTAGGATACAAAGTGACACTTGGCTAGCAGTGTATGACATTGTTTATTGTTAATAATGGATAGACAAGCTAATTAAAAAATGCTGTTTTTTAAGATATTCTTGATGCAGTAGTGGCATTGCTGACTTTCATTATGAAAATAGACAAAGACTTAAATTTTGTTCATATAGGAAGGACAGTGTGAAAGATGGTCTTTCTTTTGTTTGCAAAGAGATACTTGTATAAGTTTCTCTTCTACTGTCTTTTTAATGTATTCCTGTAGAGCTGTCTTGATTTAACTATTGACTTCTTACTTGTAACCAAGCCTTGGTACGTTTGTAAAGTACCTGTTAATGGACATGGAGTTGGACGTAGAGGACATTGTCCAAATTTTTAACATTACCCCAAGTGTCTTGCATTTGGGGTGAGAAGGCAGGAAGGCTACAGAATCTTGTTTGTTATAAGATTCATTATTGGTCTTTTCATCAAGCATTTATTGCCAAGACCTTATGGTGTTCTGCAAAGTATGAAAACAGGCCACCAAGTGTTCACTGTTATTTGTTTGCTTGAAAACTAATTGCTAGGTTCGATACACTGCAATAAATCACTGCTCAGATTTAATAAAGTGAAGAAAATATAAAGGAAGTATAGTACACATTTACAGAAACTGGTACAGAATTATGTAAAATATGTGCCTCTGCCTGTGGAGCCTGAGTCCGCAGTAGTCGGTAGAATTTTAAAGATTTAAATGCCAAGGATAACCATAAGGCCTTCTATGGCTACGTCAAAAACCTAAATAGCAACGCTCAGGTCTATTCTGAGCCAGTACAAAATGGAACAAAATACACTGACCCTTCTGACATTGCCAACATCTTGGCTGACAGGATCAGTGCAAATCCCCCCCCCCCTCACCACTTACAGGGCTTATTACTATTCTAGGGGATTGTGTAAGTCCAATTATTACTGATATGTTGGTTAACAAGGCTCTATCTAAAGCTAAAAACACTGCCTCCATGGGACCACATGGTGTCCCAGGCTGTGTCATAAGCGAGCTCCAAAAGGAATTAACCCCGCATCTTAATACCCTGTTGAGTCTCAGCCTCTCCACAGGATATGTGCCCATAGAATGGTGCACGGCAATGGTGGTCCCGCTACACAAGGGTGGGGCCACAACTGACCCTGGGAACTACCGACCAATAAGCCTGACCCGTCTGATCTGTAAGGCTATGGAGCAAATCATTATGGAACTCATAAATGGAGAGATTGGGAACCTCCAGTCACTGGATCCCACACAGTTCGGCTTCGTCAAGGGCAGATCATGCCTCCTGAACCTGGTGGATTTCTTTGAGACAGTTACTCAGGCTATAGATAAGGGAAAGGAGGTACACACGGCTTACCTTGATCTTGCTAAAGCATTTGACACCATTCCCCATTCAGGTATTATTGATAAACTCACCAGCCTGGGCATAAACCCTTACGTCACAAGATGGATCGCAAACTGGCTCTCAGACAGATCCCTTAAAGTAAGAGTAGTGGGATCTATGTCTGAATCCAGACCAGTAATGAGTGGTGTGCCTCAGGGCTCTGTCCTGGGGCCCCTCCTGTTTGGCATATACTTCTCAGAAGTACAGGCAAGCACGGAAGGGCTGTGGCTGACTAAGTTTGCGGACGACTGCAAACTGGGTGCTATAAAAGAATCTCCAGCCAACATGGAGATCCTCCAGAAGGGCCTAAATGAGACTGATGCATGGTGTCAAAGCCATGGTCTCAAGCTAAATGCAAAAAAATGCGTAGTAATCCCCTTTGGAAAAAACAGAGTACCCGCAAACTACAACATAGGAAGTAATCCCCTGAAATCTGAAGAAGAAATAAGGGATCTAGGGACCCAAGTAGATAGTCAGCTTTCCTTTGATAACCATGTTGCCAAAGTGGTTAGAAAATCCTTCTGTGTGACCCATCTGATCACGAAAGGGTTCGCATCAAGATCTAAGGATGTAATGGTGCCCCTCTACTCTTCCCTCATCAGACCCTTTATTGAGTACAATGCACCAATTGGAATGCACCTGGCTAGACATCTCCACCAGCTGGAGAGACCACAGAGGTACCTAACCAAGAGGATTACTGGCCTCAAAACAGTTGCCCTATGCAGCTTGATTGAAAAAGCTAAGACTGCTCTCTGTTGCATACCGCTTTCTCAGAGGCGATCTCTGTCTAACGTACAGAGCTATGTCCAACCCAGAATTGGTGAACATGCTCCATCTTAGCAAAACCAAATCTACTCGAGCTACACGCTCTAGGGATACAAACCTCAACACAACAATGAATAGAACATGCTGGAGGGATATATTCCCTTCGCAGAGACTTCCCTTAATATGGAACAGGGTCCCGATCAACATAAGACAGAGCCCCTCACTATCACTCTTCAAGAGGAACCTTGATGAGTGGATGGGTAACAGAAAGTTCACACCGGTGATCACACCAACAGCACTACTAGATAGGGGCCAAGGGTACTAGCTGCTAGTATAAGGGTCTAGGGAACTACTAAAGGGGCGGTGAATACCGCACAATGTGGCTGGGCTAATGTATGCCTTTGGGCAGATACCCCAGTACCAACCTATGAACCTATTTCCTGATAAAACATTCTGCAAAAAGTGGAAGGTGGTGTGGAACAGGGGTAGGACCAGGAAAAGGAGGTGAAGGAGGTCCAGAGGATGATACAAATTCATTGCTAAAAGTTGTGGCAAGTTGCTGGTGCTCATTTGTGGTTTTAACCTGTACCCTCATATATAGTCTAGAGGAAGAATTGCTATGACCTTTCAGCCTGATAACCATCCTCCAAAAGCCTTTAAGATATGCAATGAGAGAGTACTGCTTTGCTCTCAGAAGCATGGTTTTGCATCTTCTAATCACATTTTTGCTAATATTACAAAGGAAAGTAAAAAAGGAAGAAATTTTAAGTGTCAGCAATTAGCTTCCATTCAGACCACTTGAAACCATGGAATTTAAGTAGCTGCTTAAATGTTTTGGTCATCTGTGACGTTTGTTGCTCCTATAACCTTCTAGTGATAGGAAGGAATGTATGTCTCTCAACTGTTAACAGAAATGTTCTGTTTGCTCTATGTAGAGTCAGTATAGATAGGTGTACCAAGCACACTTTCCCATTTTGCAGATGCATGGTCCAGAAGATTCAGCCTTGAGGAGGTACGCTTCTCATGGTGGCAACATACATAAGACATCAGGGAACCACCAGGGGTGGGGTGATGTTCCACTAGGGGAGGGTAGGGCACCTTTGCAGGACCAGCAAGTTGGCCTACTCCCTACCGCCTGACTTGCCACTGGAGGAATGGATGAGCTACTGGAGGAATGGATGAGCTGACATGGCTTTCTGGCAGTAATGAATGGGTGGTAGGGCTCTTGCATAGCCCAATAATGCAAAGCTCTTGCCCCTGTGGAACAAATGGGCCAATTGGGTGCAGGTAGAAGAACTACTGGGAAAGGTCCTGTAGAAAAACAAAAAAAAATCTAGGCCTTATGTAGATCAGTCAAATGTCAAAACGTTATTACAATCCATTTTGCAGTAGTTTGGAATGGGTCTCTCTTTCTGATGATCCAATTGTTGACATCAGCTTTCAAACCTGTTTTAGAGTTTTCTGGCTTTGCGTGGTCCCTTTGTAAATCTTATGTAATCAGCCAGACTGAAAAGGGTCAAAAAAGATGGACAAAAGAAAAGGTAAGCTTGAAATGTTTTGTTTATACAACCAGGATGAGGACAGGAACATAGGAATACTGCTAGGCATGCAATCAAGGGGACCATAATATGCCTAGCTGTATACACCTTTAAGCAGACAAACTTTAAAAGTTCTTGCCACCCTTGTCAAGCACTTAATACTGCTTACCTCATGGCGTTAGGATGAAGAACCTGCACTTCTTGTTCTTTTGTAGAATGTATGGGCAACCTTATAGTGTGTCATACCTTCAGGGATTAACAGTTGATCTGATGTTGTCAAGCTGTGTTTATTCATGACAAATGGGGTTCGGTTCCAATCCTTGGAACTGGCTCAGCCATTGTACAGCTAGCACCAGCCAGAAAACTCTCATAATCCCTCTCTCTCCATTACCTCATATCTTATTTGTCACTCTATCAGCAAAACGCGTCAGCCGTTGCTCTCAGCTAAGTCTTTAAAAATTTTCCTTATTAAGCTATTTCTTTGTATTTTGCTTTCTATAGATAAATAGATATATTTTCTATATTATACCTTGTAATTTTTCAATTGTGTGTGTTCGAATACTCTACCCCTTACCTCTGGTAATCTCCATTACCTTTGTTGGTAACCCCTCTCCTGCCTTTATTACAGTTTGTGGTAATTCTTAGTACCATTGTTGGTACTTTCCTTCCCTCTTTTTTCTTATACCCACTACCGTAATTGGTCGACCTTCCTTCTGTCCTTTGCATGCGTGTGTTTTGGTGTGTTTAGCTTGTTTCCTTTATACGCTAATTGTTAAAATGGCAGAAAAGCATAAAGGCACTTCTGGATTTAAACAGTGCCAAGACTATGGAAGAAAGATGCCCAGTTCTGATGGGCATCTTTCATGTGTTTATTGTCTAGGAGCTCCACATCTCGATCAGAATTGTGACATTTGACAGGCCTTTAGTAACCAGGCCTTGGTCGAGCGTCGGAATAAGCTCACTTTGAAGGGCTTGTTAAAAACTACCTTTAGTGTAGCTTTGTCCAAGTCTGATCCCAAATCAGACCCTGTCAAAAAGAAGAGCCACTCGGTACCTGCATCCCCCATGGCACTGCTGGCACAAAAACATAAGGCTATGGTTCCGACTACTTCCATGGAACCAAAAGCAACGGTACCAAAACTTGAGCTTAAAGAATCCTTGGCACCAACTACTGCCACTACATTGCCATTAGCACCAGCATCAGCACTGCCTTCTTTAGTTTCCGGCTCGGTGTCAACTTCTCCAATGGCGCCTCAGCAGACTCTGCCTACCCCCTCGGTGCTGGAACTAGACCTGAATCTTTTTCCCTTTAAAAATTTTCCTTATTAAGCTATTTGTTTGTATTTTGCTTTCTATAGATAAATAGATATATTTTCTATATTATACCTTGTAATTTTTCAATTGTGTGTGTTCGAATACTCTACCCTTTTTCTCTGGTAATCTCCATTACCATTGTTGGTAACCCCTCTCTCCCATAGACCCTTTTGCCCTTTTGGAATGACCTGAATCCCCTTCAGGATTCTCCGTTTGATCCTCTAGGAGTCTCTCAGAGGTAGATATCATGAGATTGGTGGATCAACTGTTGGTGGCCAGAGGTATTCCAACCCCTTCTTAGGTCCCTCTCCCTCCTGGAGTTGGTATCTTCTCCAAGGACTCCATCTTTGTCTCCTTCTTTAACTTCCACTGGAGCTTCAGACCCCAGCACTTTGATCCCCCGGTACCAGCTGTTCTTGTGCTGTTAGGCATCCCTATCTCGGCACCGGATGTTGCTCTGACTTCTTTGGTACCATCCTTGAAATTGACAGATTCTTGGGGCCAAGACTGCACTGCAGTTTCCGAGGGTCTCAGATCATCTTCTAGTTTTTATACAGAGCCGACCTTAGCTCTTTTGACCTTGTTGGTTGTGGGTCCTTCCACAGCTCCTGCTCAAAGGGCGGACTCTTGGGGCAGGGTGTGACCTCGATTCCAAGGTGGTCTTTCTCAGTTCCGGGCTCCCACTCCTCCTTGGGGGGTTCTGCCTTCCAGGTTATGGAGAGGGCTTTAACCTCTGCAGGCTCTTAGCTGGTTCCTCCTGCATCGGAGTGTCACATTACTATATCTTCTGGTCCAGAGCTGACACCATTTTCCATGACAGGACAGCGAGTACCGATGCTTCAAGTTACCCCTGCACAGAGCCCGTCTTCGTCAGAGATCCCCGCTGAGGAACCCCCCCCCCCCCGTAAGAAGGAGTACAAGAGGAAGCACCTAGATTCCCTGGAAGAATCTGTCACCGAGGACATGGATTTCAATGAATGGGAAGGTACCCCACAGTCTTCCCCTAAAGATGTCTTCTTTGGAGACATCCCAGAGATCCTCAAGCAGAGGGGAACTGGAAGCCCCAAAACCTGACCTCCGAGGAATCCGTGTACTTGCAAGTGTTTGGTGCTTGGCCATCTACTTCCTGGGTGACCCCATCTTCTGACTATCTTATTAAGCAGATCACGCAGTGGGCTTTCAAGACCTCAGATACCATAGATCCTTTTCCCCAGAGACTGGACAAAATTTTATCACCTCCTGAAGACCACCAACATTGGGCCAAGGGTTTAGCAGTAGATGCCTTGGTGGTGGTTTACGCTTTATTGACTTTCACACTCAGGTCCTTAACTTCATGGCACATTTTACTAGACTTCAGTGAGATCTGATTAAGTAGTTATCAGATACTCTTGCGGGAGCAGTGTCTGACAAGGTGCAGGACAAGGTGCACGGCAAGGTCACCTCTCGTTAGCCACCCTGGAGTCTATGTCGAACTCGCCCATGCAGCTCATTGCACACGCAGCCGAAGACATGACCAGAGCAGCAGGTTCCGGTATTGTCATAAGGTGCCACACCTGGATGTGCTTGTGTGAATTTGCGGATCCATTCAAGTCTTCCTTCGTCCTTTTGATGGCTTTTCTTTGTTTGGCCCCAAGGTGAAGGACATACTAGCTAGGTGTGAGAAGGATAGAAAGACCCTGTCTACTGTTGTCATTTGTTTTTCTACTCCTCAGCGATCCTACTCCAGGAATCAGAGGAGTGGAAAGATGTGGTTCAAAAAGTCCCAGGGGCCTTTTCAGGACACATGTGGCAGCGGCTCCCCTTGGGACAGAGGTGAGAGCTCAGATGGAAGACACTGCCTGCGAGGCAGAGGTGGCCTACAAAACCAGGGTTCCAGAGACTTTCTCTTTTCATCCTGCCAGTGCTCCTGAAAGGAGGCCTGATTGTTTACCTCCGGAAGCAGTCAGGGGAAGACTCTCACTGCACTCGACAGCCTAACGACAAATAACCTCCGACAGTTGGGTGCAGAGAATAATTTCTAGAGGCTATCACATACCCTTCACGCTTTTCTTGAGATCACTGAGAAAAATCCTCAATGTTCCACCCAATCAGAGGGATCAAGTTGCTATAGAAGTTCAAAAACTGCTAAAAAAAAAAAAAAAAAAAAAGAGTCATCCAAGAAGTCCGGTAAACCAGACAGGTTTTTTTAGTACCAAAGAAGATGGGGGACTGGAGGCCGATATTGGATCAAAGCCTTCTGAACACGTTTTTTCAGCAGACAAAATTCTGGATGGTGACTGTTCAGTCTCTTTTCCCCTTTCTAGGGGAAAATGATTGGATCTGCTCTATAGACCTTCAAGATGCGTATTACCACATCAAGGTGGACAAATGTTCAGGAAGGTATCTCTGCTTTCGTCTAGGGGCCAGTCATCAGTTCAAAGTGCTGCCCTTTGGCCTTACCACAGCCCCCAGAGTGTTCACCAAATACATGGCAGCAGTTACAGCTCATGTGAGACTACATGGATTCCATGTGTTTCTTTATCTAAATGACTGGCTCCTCACCGCCCCTACCAGGCATCTACTGCTTCAAGCCACAGACTTCATCATACACTAGTTCAGTGTCCTGTGTATAACAGTCAACAAAGAGAAGTCACAGCTGTCTCCCACTCAGGACCTAGAATTCATAGGAGCCTGCCTCAGCACAGTTTCATTTACAGCTTCTCTACTCTTCACAGGCTTCAAAATATAAGGTCTCAAGTACAACTCATTTTAATGAAAAACAAAGTGCTCGCTCTACTTGTCCTTCAAGCCCTACAATCTGTGGTGGTGGCCATCACCCTGGTTCCCTTGGCGAGATTTCACATGAAGATATTTCAGTGGCTTCTAGCCTCCCAGTGGTCCATCTTATCTCATTTGATGACTCACCCAGTCTTAGTAACAGGATCTTGCAAAAAGGATCTATCCTGGTGGATGCAGTAAGAAGAAATCCTAATGGGCTGTCCCTTTGTTTCCCCACAACCCAAGGCCATAGTGACCACAGACAACTCCCCGATGGGGTGGGGTGGGGGGCATTATCTGGGAAGAACAGTCCAAGACACTTGGTCTCCACAAGAGGCCAACTTGCACATCAATGTCCTGGAGATGAGAACAGTGCTCCTAGCGTTGCAAGCCTTTCGATCTGCTCTTCCTCAGGGAAAAGTTGCAATCCAGTCAGACAACATGTCAGTGGTTTGGTACATCAACAAACAGGGTGGATCCAAATCCTAGCCTCTTTGCCAGGAAGCTCTCAGAGTGTGGTAGTGGGCAATGTCTTCCAACCGCTTTCTTGCTGCAAAGCATATCCTGGGGAGTTCCAACGTGATAGCGTACAAGCTGAGCAGGCACATTCTATTGCCTCATGAGTGGTCTCTCAATCCCAAAGTGGTAAAGGAAATCTTTCACCAATGCGGCCAGCCTTGTTGCGCTCTCTTTGCCTCCCCAACCAACAACAAGTGCAGTAGCTACTTTGGCTTAATCCCCCCCTCAGGGGGAACCCCTGAGAGGTGCTCTGTTTCTCAATTGGCCCTTGGGTCTTCTTTATGCTTTCCCCCATTTCCTCTCATACCCTTCTTCCTAAAGAAAGCCCAGGGTTGCGAAGCAAAGTGATTCTCATTGCCCCCTTCTGGCCCAGGCAAATTTGGTTCCCCTTTCTTTGGCCTCACTTGATTCACCATCCTTAGATTCTGGACCCAGTCCCAGACCTGCTGTCTCACCCGCAGAGATTGGTGCATCCTGATCAATGCTCTCTCAAGCTTGGTTCCTCCAATTCTGTTAGTCACCAGCTAGAATAATATAACTTCCCCCATACAAAAAATTCTTCTGGCTTTCCACGGACATTCTACCAGGAGACTCTATTCCAATAAATGGAAGAGATTTTCATTTTGGGCTTCTGAAAACAACTTAGACCCCTTTTCGGTGTCTGTTGAAAAAGTCTTGGAATTTTTAGCCGCCCTTTTTGATCAAGGAGCTTCTGCTTCCACCATTAGAGTTCAGTTAGCAGCCATTTCTAATTTTCACAATGGATACAATGACCATTCTTTAATATCCCATCACCTATTCAAGGTCTTTCTAAAAGGCACCTTACGTCTAAAACCTCCATTCAAAGATCTCTTAGCTCCGTGGGTTCTAACATTGGATGTTCTTCGTGTTTCACTGTTGCAGTCATCACACTTGGGTTATTCTGCCAGGGATAGCCTTCAGTTGGCCCGAATACCAGAGGCTTAGTATTTCTGTGTCGGTTGCTGTCACTCCAGGACTGACGTCAGGTCGTCAGTGGTATAAAAACAGGCAGCTGATGCCATTACATCAGTCTTTCTTGCCGAGGATCCCAAAGCAGAAGCAGTTTGCACAAGTGGCGGGTGGCCGCTACCTGACTTTTCATTTCCAAAATTGAATTTGAAGTCTTCTAATGCTAAGTACCCCATTGGGGATCCTTTTTTCTTGCTCTAACCAATGTCAGAAAAAGTTAACAATTGTCTCGCCTGTGGAAAGCAAATAGCACACTGAGATTTCCATTCTTACTGCGTCACCTGTTTAGGCCCAGACCACGAAGTCCCTTGCTGCCAGCTTTGTGCTTTGTTCAAAGCCCGAACTATACGTCGTTGAACCCTTATTGTAGCTAAATACTTTCACTCTCGAGCTCCATATTCCGAAATGGCTTTGGTAAGCCATCTGACTACCAATCTTCCAAAAAGGATAAAGACCGAGTGCACAGGTCCAAAACTGCGGACGACACCTCCGTTAAGCTAGTCGCCAGTTTGCTGGTACTCAGTGAGGTGTTTTCGCAGCCCCTGATGGATTTGCAGGCCGCTACCATGACCCGTTCAGTGTCTGGTATGCCGCGAGACTCTTCTTTGACTACGGAACCTGCAGATGTCTGTACCTTTGATGGGTCCGGAGCCGCTGCGTAGGCACCGGCTTCTGAGGAAGTTCTTTGCATTACCGATATTCGACACAAATCGACTTTTTTCGTGGCTTCAGTTCTTTCTAAAGCTACCGAGTTTCTAAGGCCCGGAGTATGAGCTACGCCTAAAAAAACAATGACCCAATCTCAAGCGCCTGCTTCCTTGCCACAATCTCAGATGCTTAAAATTGTGGAAGACCTTTTCATGCTGATTAGGGGAAGCCAGCCTTCCCCTGCTGAAAGGAAAAGAGACTTGTCCCCAGCAGCTGTATCTGACCAAGAGTCCGACGACTCTGAGGTTTCTGATTATGAAGACATGCCCTTATCTGCTTATGGGGATTCAGATGCAGAGGAATCCATTCCCTCTGCCTCTCCTCCAGAGGATTTTTCTTTTGGTAAAACCCTACATACCTTGAGAGAGCATTTCCATTAGGAATGCCAGGATTGCCCTCAGTCCAAACAGAGACTCAGGGAATTTTTAGATTTACCACAGCACAGACCCTTAGCTATTCCCCCTGTTCTGGATGTTGTGGATGATGTTTTTGTGGAATCAAGTCTAATTCCTGATACTCTACCTCCTGTTCCCATGAAACCTGACCGGTACTACAGAGTCCCTGACTCACACAAATTTCTTTTCAAGAATCCTACTGCCTACCCAGAGGTCATCTCCCAAGGACCTAAAGGAATAAAAGCAACTACAGCTAAGAATCCCACCCCCTCGGATAGGGATTTCTGAGCTTTAAACAGATGGGGTAAAAAAGTATACACCTTTACAACTCTTGCCATTAGAGCATTATATTGTCAGTTCCACATGCTGAAATACCAGCAACATAATATGGAACTTATTAAACAAAAAAATGATTTACCTTCCTAAACTGTGCAGAAAATAAAGAATTACAGGAGCTTATGCATTTTGCAAGCCAAGTCAGCAAGCATACCCTGCAATATGGGTTTGACGACCTGGAAGCATCTTGCAGGGTAGCAGTCACAGGTTCTGTACTTAGAAGGCGTACTTGGCTTAAGGCACAGACCTTGCCAGACCATGTCAAATCAAAATTGTTGGACGCACTACTGAACAAAGACAATCTGTTTGGCACCAAAGCAGAAGTGGTTTTAAAAAAGATGGAAGAAAAAGCTAAGTCTATGCAGATTTTTTACAAGTACAGCCTCCAAGATTCAGCAGGCATTGCCCCTCAAAACATTGGTCCTTTCCAGCCCCCTCTAGGCCACCTCAGACTAGACCTAGGGAAGCAGACCCCCCAGACAACAGTCTCAAGGTATGCAGAGATCTAAGCAATGGAGTACCTGCACTTCTAAAATAGGGAGTGCTAAGCCACCCCCTTATGGAAAGAATTCACAATGACTTCTCAACTCCTCCTCTCACATCTGCCCATTTGCTCTTGCCCCTAGGAGGAAAACTTGCCTACCATGCAAGTAACTGGACTTCCATCACCAACAACCGATGAGTCCTCAACATAGTATCCCAAGGGTACATATTTTATTTCTACACGCTGCCAACCCCAAAAGGGTTCCCAGATCTTCCTCCAAACCAGTGGGCAGAGGCACAAAGTTCAGTCCCTCCTCTCCATAAGGGCAATTCAGCCTGTTCCTGCAGAACAGATAGACCAAGGTTTTTATTCCAGACTTTTCCTGGTACCCAAAAAAGGGGGCACTTGGTGCCCAATCTTAGATCTATCCATTCTAAACACCTTCCTGGTGGTACCAAAATTCAAAATGCTCACCCAACAGCAGCTTCTCCCTATACTGTCCAAAGATGCCTGGGATGTCTGGCTTCATGTATAACATCCCGGACCTTCTTGTTTAGGCTGGCCACTGGAGGAGAAGTCAAGGAATGAGCCAGGCTGACAGGTTCAGGGTCTGCAATTGTGGATGCAAGAATTCTCCCTCCTGCTGAGTCAGGAGAGTTGGAATCTGGGGGAGGTGCCATGGAGGCAACGGAGACATACTGCGCAGTAGTGGGTGATAACATTTTGTCCAGTCTCTGGTCCTTTAGCCACCTTAGACCTAAAAGAGGCCTATCTGCATATCCCAATCAGGGACTCCTGCAGGAAATATCTACCTTTCAGGGCAGGGTGTATGCATTATCAGTTCTCTGCACTTCCCTTTGGCTTATCCACTGCTCCCATACTATTCACAAAATGCCTGGCTCCAGCCATTGCCTTTTTGCAGACAAAGAAATATCCAAATTAACCCCTACTTGGATGACTGCCTAATTCAGGCAGACAGTCAGGAAAAGCTGTTGCAGCACCTAACATTTGTAAAGGACCTTCTAACTTCACTGGGGTACACTATCAACAAAAAGAAATCCAAACTAGTCCCCAGTCAAAAAAATTGCATTCCTGGGAGCAAGCCTGGACACAGCATCCCAGATGGCATTCCTTACTCCAGAAAAACAAGCCTATCTGACAGGCTACTTCTCTCAATTGGCCGCCAGAACCCAGTTATCTGCAAGAAAAATCCTGCAAGCTCTAGGCTTCATGGCCTCCTGCATTCTACTAATTCCATATGCCAGACTGCATATGAGGAAACTTCAGTGGTACGTAAAAAGTCTTTGGTGCCAACATTCTCAGGACCTGGAAACTATCATACATATGATACCTTGTCTAAGGAAAGAGCTTCTTTGGTGGGCAGCAGCATGCAACCACAACAAGAGACTTCCCTTTACACAACCCCATGCCGCCCAGAGTAGACCCTAACCACAGACGCATCAGACTATGCCTGGGGTGCACACATGGATGGTAGGTGCATTCAGAGCCACTGGAGCCTAAATCAAATTCATCTGCACATCAACCAAAAAGAGATGCTAGCTGTTCAGCACGCTCTGACAGCTTTCAGATCCCTACTCTCTCCAGGGTTTCTACTAATCAAAACTGGCAACACCAGAGTGATGTGGTACATCAACAAGCAGGGAGGATCCCAGTCTTACCCACTCTGCAGGCTAGCCATGACCCTTTGGAACACTGCCTTAGCCATGCATATTCACATGCATGCCCAATTCCTGCCAGGCAACCAAAACTCTCTGGCAGACAGCTTAAGCAGAAATTTCCTAGACCCACACAAGTGGCAATTAAACCACACCACCTTCAGCCTTGTGACCCAGAAATGGGGTACCCCGAAGGTGGACCTATTTGCCTCCACCTACAACCACCATCTCAAATTCTGCACCTGGGAACCTCACTGCAAGGCCTGGAAAGTGGATGCCCTGTCCTTCCACTGGACAAACCTTTCAATCTATGCATTTCCCCCCTACCTCTTCTTACAAGAGTATTACTCAAAATAAGGGAAGAGAGACCAAGGGCAATCCTGATTGCACCAGACTGGCAACACCAGCACTGGTACCCACTACTGCGCAGTATGTCTCCGTTGCCTCCATAGCACCTCCCCCAGATTCCAACTCTCCTGACTCAGCAGGAGGGAGAATTCTTGCATCCACAATTGCAGACCCTGAACCTCTCAGCCTGGCTCATTTCTTGACTTCTCCTCCAGTGGCCAGCCTAAACAAGAAGGTCCGGGATGTTATACATGAAGCCAGACGTCCCACTACTAGAAAATCATGTGCTGACAAGTGGAAAAGATATTGTTCCTGGATCCAGACTAAAGGAGCTGACCCAGCACAGCCATCCTTACCTCTCATCCTGTATTACCTAGCAGACCTGCTTTAAAGGGGCCTGTCCTTCTTTTTCCATTAAAATCCATGCCTCTACCATCTCAACACATTACAGCACCGAGCCACCTCTCTTCTCACACCTTCTCATCAAGCAGTTCTTGAGAGGGGCTAACATCATAAGGCCACCAAGAAGAGCCCCTACCCCTGTTTGGGATCTTAACTTTGTGTTGGAAAAGCTCATGCTACCCCCCTTTGAGCCTGCAGCTTCAGCAGAGTTAAAATTCCTCTCTTGGAAAACAGCCTTGCCTTTGGCCATCACTTCAGCTAGAAGAGTGTCTGAGCTACAAGCACTTATGGCTGTGGAACCCTTCATCATTTTCACGCTGACAGGTTCTCCCTCAGGACTAACCCAATTTTCATGCCTAAAGTGGTGTCCAGCGTGGCTCTCAACCAATCTATCCATTTGCCCACCTTTTTCCCTAAACCTCAAAATAAGGGGGAAAGGATCCTGCATTCTTTAAATGTGCAGACAGCTAAGATTCTACCTGGATAGGACTAAGCCCTTTAGGAAATCTGACCAGTTACTAGTCAGCTTTGCACCAGGGGCAGAGGGCAAGGCCATATAAAAAAAAAATCTCCAAATGGATAGCATACTGTATCCATTTCTGTTATAAACACCATGGAAAACCACCCCAACTGGTGGTCAGAACACATTCCACTAGGGCAATTTCAACCTCTACAGCCTTTCTCAGAGGGATCCCTACCAGGGACACCCTGGAAGCTGCAACATGGAGTTCTGTTCATACCTTCACCAAGCATTATCACCTGCCTATCTTTTCCAAATCCAGGGCAGGCTTTGCAACCGCAGTCCTGCAGGGCATACTAGCCAGCCCCAACTATTCTTGACTGCCTCCACCCATTCTTCAGCTTTGGGAATCAACCCAAGTGTGATGACTGCAACAGTGAAACATGAAGAACATAGTACAGTTGTGTACACTTACCATAAATGTAGATGTTTGAGTGTAGTCACTGTTGCAGTCCTGGTTTCCCACCCTCCAGCCCCCTTCTCTCTCTCTGTCTCTTTTTCTCACTCTTTACAGGGCTATTGGTATTTACTTTCTACTGGTAGTGTTACTCCACCATAACCTAGCTCCCTGTTTGGGGGCTCCTGACATTTGTGTCAAGAAAAACTGATGTAATGGCGTCGGCTGCCTCTTTTTATACCACTGACTACTTGACATCAGTCCTGGAGCGACAGCAACTGAGACAGAAATACTAAACCTCTGGTATTCGGGCCGACTGAGGGCTACCCCTGGCAGGATAACCCAAGTGTGATGACTGCAACAATGAATACACTCGAACATCTACATTCATGGTAAGTGTACACAACTGTACTTTTTGCAATCTTTAGTACTACCTGCCTTTGAACCAGCGGCCACTTGCCATCTCAAATTTCTTTCCTGGAAAACTCTTTTTCTAGTAGCCATCACTTCCGCCAGAACAGTTTCTGAGATCCAGGCATTATGTGCAAAATCCCAGTATATCATTTTTCATAAAGACAGGGTGTCATTGAGAACTAACCTTTCCTTTCTTCCTAAGGTGGTCTCTGAATCCAATATTAATCAGACTATTGAGTTATCAGTTTTCCTCCCCAAATTTTCTGACAAAGGTGAATATTGCTTACATTTACTTGGGCGTACATAGGCAACTACGTTTTTACCCGAAGAAGACTAAAGAGTCGAGGAAATCAAATCAGTTGTTCATTTCCTTTTCTGGTCCAACAGTGGGACAAGCTGTATCAAAAGTGACCTTATCTAAATGGCTGGGAGATTGTGTTACCTTTATTTATGCGCATAACAACCAAAAGATGTTCTTCGTGTTTCACTGTTGCAGTCATTACATTTGGGTAATCTGCTGGCAGGTTGCCCTCAGTCGGCCTGAATTCCAAAGTCTTGGGTCCTGCCTCGGTTGCTGTCTCCTATTCCATGACGTCAGGTTGTCAGGGGTATAAAACAAGCAGCCGACACTATTTTATTCAGTCTTTCTTGCTGCGTGGTGCCCGAAGCAGAAGCAGTTAGCAAGTGCCGGTCAGCCGACTCCTGAAATTTTCGAGTTCGAGTTTCAGAACTGAAGTCTTCACTAAAGCTAAGTACCCCATTGGGGAAACTTTTTTCTTGCTCCATACCGATGTCAGAAAAAGTTAATAATTGTATTACTTGTGGGAAGCAAATACCTCATAAGGATTTCCCTTTATACTGTATTCCTTGCCTAGGCCCTGATCACAATGTGTCTGGCTCTCGGTTTTGTGCTAGATTTAACCAACGCACTATTAAGCGTCGGTATATTTTTGCCTCAAAATATTTTGGAAACAGATTTAACTACTCTGAAATGTCGTCGGATAGCAATCCAACTACCGGAGTACACAAAAAATGCAAAGAAGATGACAGAGACTGACCGTCGAGGTCCAAAACCGATGACGAAGCTTCTCCTAAGCCAGTCACTGGTTTGCCAGTACTCAGTGAGGTGCTTTCGCAGCCCCTGATGCCCGCTACTTTCGAGTTGGAGGATCCTACCAAGACCCATGCAGAGTCCGGCATGCCGTGAGATACTCAAAGTATTGCACCCACATATGTCTCTCCCTCGGATGGGTCCAGAGCCGCTGAGTAGGCACCGGCTTCTGAGGATGTATTCAGGCCTCAACATTTTTATATAAAACCGAAGACAGCTGCAAAACCAAAGACAAAAGCAACTTCTAAAGCTAAAAAACTGATGCATGAGCCACATGCACAGGCCTCTATGCCTAAAAAACAGATGGTCAAAATGGCTGAAGACTTAATTACCTTGACCAGGGGTTCCCATCCACCTCCTGATAAGAGGCCTAGGCAAGACACTGATTATGAATCTTCAGATCAGGTTTCTATTTCTTCTGATTCCTCTTCTGATCAGGAATTATCTATTCCTCCATATGAGGATTCTGATGCAGAGGAATCTGTCCCATCTGCATCACCTCCTGAGGATTATTCATTTGGATAAACTTTGCATACTTTAAGGAAGCATTTTCACTGGGAGAGTCAAGATTTTTCAGAATCAAAAAAGAGGCTCAGGGATTTCCTTTTTCTCCCTCAGCACAGGCCTTTAGCCATACCGCCTGTTTTGGACATTGTGGATGATGTGTTTTCAGAGTCCAGCTTAACTCCTGACTCCTTACCTCAGGTTCCCAGGAAGCCTGACAGACATTACAGGGTCCCTGACTCACACACATTTTTATCTGGAAACCCTGCTGCTGACCCTGAAACTATTTCACAGGGTCCAAAGGGAGTTAAGGCCTCAACAGCAAACAATCCTACTCCCTCTGACAGAGATTCAAGGGCACTGGATAGATGGGGAAAGAAGGTTTATACATATGCAACCTTGGCAATTAGGGCCCTAAACTGCTAGTTTCCTATGCTCAAGTATCAACAACATGTTATGGGATTGCTGAAACAGAAAATGATGTTGATTTCTGAATGTGCAAAAAATAAAGAATTGCAGGACTTATTGCATGCAGCTGAACAAGTTAGAAAGCATACTTTACAATGTGGTTTTGATTCCTTAGAGGCCTCCTGCAGGGCCGCAGTTACTGGATCTTTGATTAGGAGGCATGCCTGGCTAACTGAGCAAAATTTGCCTGATCATGTTAAAGCTAAATTACTGGATGCACCTTTACAGCATGATACTCTGTTTGGTATTAAGGCAGAAGAGGTTTTAAAGAAAATGGAAGACAAAGCTAAGTCTATGCAAACTGTAAAAGACTTCTTACAAGATTCTTACAGGTCAAAGCAATGGGGTGCTTCTACCTCCAAATCTGGAGGAGATAAAGCGCAACCCTGCAGAAAACAGTCCCAATGACTTCCCTCTGTCATCACCAAACACTTACCTTTTGGCAGCACCCTTAGGGGGAAAGTTAGCACTTTTTGCTCAAAATTGGCAGTTAATAACCCAGAACAAGTGGGTGCTAAACATATTATCACAGGGATACAGATTCCATTTCCATATTCTGCCAATGGCAAACTGTTGGCCGTATCTCCCAAAAAATCAATGGGCAGAGGTACAGAAACAGGTTACATCCCTCATGGATATGGGGGCTATTCAGCCTGTACCAGAACAGGAAAAAGGACAAGGTTTTTACTCAAGACTGTTCTTGGTACCCAGAAAGGACAAGGATTGGAGGCCAATACTGGATTTATCAATTTTAAACACCTTCCTGGACATTCCAAAATTCAGAATGCTAACTTTGCAGCAGCTTCTGCCCATGCTGTGCAAGAATGCTTGGCTGGTGACATTAGACCTAAAAGAGGCGTACCTGCATGTCCCAATAAAGGAGTTGTGCAGAAGATACCTCTGTTTCAAGCTAGCTTAATGCATTACCATTTCTTTGCACTGCCCTTTGGCTTATCTACTTCTTCAGCACCTGGCGTTTGTGAAAAGGCTTCTAACATGCCTAGGGTACACAATAAACAAAAATAAATCACAACTGATACCCTCTCAAAAGATAACATTACTGGGTGCAAGCTTGAATACAACTGCCCAGATGGCTTTCCTCACGCCAGACAAACAAAGGCAACTGACAACTTACTTCAAACTGATGGCAACAAAAACCCAGTTATCTGCAAGACAAATTCTGGAGGCTTTGGGGTTCATGGCAACCTGCATTCTACTGATTCCATATGCAAGACTGCATATGAGGAAACTTCAATGGTACCTAAAAGGTTTATGGAGTCAACATTGTCACAGTCTGGAAACAATGATTCCTCTCATTCCCTGCCTACAACAGGAGTTCCTATGGTGGGCAAAGGCATGTCACCAAAACATGGGACGGCCATTCACTCTACCTCCTGCCAGCCAAACCTTAACAACAGATGCATCAGATTATGCATGGGGGGGGAGCCCTTGGCGGGAAGATGCATTCAGGGCATATGGACCCCAAAACAAATGCATCTGCATATCAACCAAAAAGAGATGTTAGCTGTTCAAAATGCCCTGACAGCCTTCAAGGACTTACTTCATTCAGGACAACTACTGATAAAGACAGACAACACCACAGTTATGTGGTATATAAACAAGCATGGGGGCACGCATTCATACCACCTTTGCAGACTAGCCATGGCACTGTGGGACACAGCTTTGACTTACCAAGTACATCTACAAGCTCAATTCCTGCTAGGAAAACAAAATACTCTGGCAGATGACTTAAGCAGAAATCTTATGGACCCTCACAAGTGGAAACTAGATCCACAAGTCTTCAGCATGATAACAAAGAAATGGGGGAGCACAGACATAGATCTATTTGCCTCTCCTCAAAATTATCAATTGAAAAGATTCTGCACAAGGACTTATTACAGACAAGCATGTTAAGTGGACGCCCTATCCTTCAGTTTATGCCTTTCCTCCTCTTCCTCTTCTTCCCAAGGTCCTACTAAAAGTTAGACAAGAGAAACCAAAGATGATACTAATTGCCCCGGACTGGCCACGCCATACTGGTACCCAATCCTAAGGAACTTGTCTCAATACCCAGCTTGGACCAGTCCTCAATTACTGTCCCAGCAAAACAATCAGATCCTGCACAATCAGTTCCAAACACTGAACCTGGCTTCATGGCTGATCATGTAGTTACACCAACAACATCTCTCAGTAAGGCTGTGATGGATGTCATTTTGGAAGCCAGAAGGCCTAGTACTAGAAAATCTTATGCTGATAAATGGAAGAGATTCTGTGCTTGGAATCGAGCACAAGGACCTGATACAGCAGAACCAAATATTCCTCAGATATTACAATACTTGACTGAGATGCTTGACAAAGGTCTGTCTTTCTCATCAATAAAAATCCATGCCTCTGCCATTTCGGCTCATTATAATACAGAGCCACCAGTATTTTCTCATCCTTTACTAAAGCAGTATCTTAAGAGGAGCCAAAAATTTAAGGCCTCCTAGAAGATCACCAATACCTGCATGGGACATCAATTATGTGTTGAAAAAGCTCACCCTGCCTCCTTTTGAACCAGCTGCTACTGCAGATCTGAAGTTCTTATCATGGAAAACAGCTCTGCTCCTAGCAATTACTTCAGCAAAAAGAGTCTCAGAGCTACAGGCCCTCATGGCTGTGGAGCCTTTTATCATATTTTACCCATACAGGGTGTCTCTGAGGACCAATCCTTCATTTATGCCTAAGGTGGTTTCCAGTGTGGCTCTTAACCAAACTAGTCATCTGCCAACTTTTTATCCGAATCCGCATAACAAGAGGGAGAGGATTCTGTATTTATTGGACGTACACAGACAGCTAAGATTCTACTTGAGCAGGACTAAAGCTCTAAGAAAAACTGAGCAGTTACTAGTGACATATGCTGCAGGATCAGAAGGAAAGGCTATTTCAAAGTGGATAAGCCACTGCATTCATTTCTGCTACTTACACCATGGAAAACTTGTGCCCAAGGGCATAAGGTCTCATTCCACCAGAGCTGCAGCTAAATCAGCAGCCTTTCTCAGAGGAGTACCAACCAAAGACATTCTAGAGGCTGCTACTTGGAGTTCTTTTCACACTTTTACAAAGCATTATCATTTGCCTCTCTACTCCAAGTCCAGGGCAGGCTTGGCCACTGCAGTTCTGCAGGGCCTTATAGCCGCCCCTAATGCTGTTTAGCTCCAGCCTCCCATCCATAGCTTTAGGATTTTACCCAAATGTAATGACTGCAACAGTGAAACACGAAGAACAGTACAGTTGTGTACACTTACCATAAATGTAGATGTTCGAGTGTATTCACTGTTGCAGTCCAGGTTACCCACCATCCCCCTTTTCTTCTGGAGTTCCTCTTTCCTTCACTATCTTGTACAACCTATGTGGTGTATTTGCTTGTAGATGAAGGTAAAGTTTGTATTGTTGCATGTATATATAGTTTACATATATATATATATATATATATATATATATATATATATTTTTTTTTTTTGCTACCTTTTTGGGGGCACCTAACATCTGGGGCAAGAAAAACTAAATAAAATGTTGTCGGCTGCTTGTTTTATACCCCTGGCGACCTGACATCATGGAAGAGGAGACAGCAACCGACGCAGCACCCAAGACTTTGGAATTCAGGCCGACTGAGGGCAACCTGCTAGCAGATTACCCAAATGTAATGACTGCAATATTGAATACACTCTAACATCTACATTTATGGTAAGTGTACATAACTGTACTTTACCTGGCATTCAACCAGATCAGTTGCCACATCAGCAGTTTTTCATTCAAAAACTTCTAATGACGAAATTTGTGCAGCTGCAGCTTGGGCTACATCTCAGGGTCTGTATTAGATCTTCGAATGCTTAGGTTGTCAAATGCCGAAACATCGACACCTAAATGTTGAAATCTAATAAACGTGACAGGCCAATTACGCAATTTTTTTTCCCAAGGAAAAAAATTTGCGTGGCCAACAAAAAATAAAACCAAACTTTAAAACCCTAATCATGTGAGGGGGCTTCACCCCCACACTCCCATATGTGGTGGGCTGGCCCCCCACACCCCTTAACTAAATATACCAACTCTGAAATCGCTGTATATCAGGGAAAAGGGCAAATCCCAGATGACGGGCTAGCAAATTTTTTCCCAGGGAAGAAATTTGGTTAATAGGCATGTTGCGTTTATTAGACTTTGACGTTTAGGTGTCGATGTTTCAGCGTTCGACAGCCTAAGTGTTCAAAGATCTAATATAAACCCTGTGTCTCATACCTTTATCACTCATTACAATTTGGATATGGTCTCCAGGGGAAGAGCATCCTTTGGCTCTATGGTTCTCAGGAATATTTTTCCATGAGGCCACCCAGAGTCTAAAGTAGCTGGGGACTCTGTCGCATTTGTCAAGAATGAACGAAGATTGACAACATCAGGTAAAGAAGTTACGTACTCACCATAATGTTCCATCTGTGTTGTCGATCTTTGTTCATTCTTGACATCCCACCCTCTTTTCCCTTCCTGTAGCTTTCCTGAGGGAATAAGGTTACCATACGTCCGGGTTTCCCCAGACACGTCCTCTTTTTTGGGCTCCTGTCCGGGCGGTTTTAAAACCTGGACAAATCACAGACCTTTCAAAAAGCAGACATCCCTATTTCAGAGTTTTTTCTCCGCTTTGTTTTTTTTTTTTTGATTGGCACATATACGGTATACGAAACAATCAAAAAACGGAGCTGTGTTCAGTGCAGAACTGCTTGATATTCCGCATTGAACAGAAGAGGGTCCGCTGTGCGCATTTTTGATTGGCTCATACACCAGTATATGAGCCAATCAAAAAGCAGAGCTCTGTTCAATGTGGAACTGTTTGATGTTCCGCATTGTAACAACCAGCTGAATAAATATATCCAACAAAAAAACACCACAGTTGAGCAGAAAACCTTTATACGGCACAAAGCTTTCAGGTTAAACACCCTTTCTCAATGCTTCATACAGGTCTATAAAAATAACCATTTATATAAGAGCCTGAAACAATCACATGACCTGCAGCCCAAAAGTCATATGATCAAATATAACAACCTTATGATGCATTCTTACATAAATACATATATATGTATAATAAAAATACATGATTGCATGTATAAAGAAAATTAATACATAAACACAAAGCAATATAATACAAAAAATGTGCTAAAATACAAGTATAATTATAAAACATCAATAATTACAGTACATTATTTCAACCTTGTACGCTGTATTCTAAGCAATATGGGCTTCAATGAAACAGCAGAATTTAAACCAGGTGGAGCATCAGCTGATAGTCTAATAATCCATTCAAACTCCCTTATTTCTAGAGAGTTTCCTATATCGCCACCTCTACTTGATATACAAACATTATCAATTACCCTAAACTTAAAACTATGATTCGATCCATATGTATTTATATGTTTAAATAGATCATTGTTCTCACATGCCCTTCTTATCTCAGATTTGTGCTCTATTATGCGTTCTTTCAATTTTCTATTCGTTTTCCCTACATCGAAAGAGGAACAGGCAGTACAAGTTGCGAGATAATTTACATTATTAGTTACACAAGTAGCTGATACATGAAATGTGAAGGTCTTATTAGTTATCGGATGCACAAAAACACTATTCTTATAAGCATTATTGATATCATTATGCATGATATCACCACAACTACAGTTGTGACAACAAAATGTACCTTTCCTTTCCAAACTAAGTGGGCCTTGTACCTCTTTTTTGAAATCTTTATAACATAACATATTCTTTAATGTCTTCATGTTTCTATATGCAAATTGTGGCTTATTGCCTAAAAATGTCTTGATCTCATTGGATGCCATTAACACCATCCAATATTTATCTATAACACTTTTAACTAAATGTGTCATGATATTATAAGAAGGAATATATCTCAGTTTACCATCTCCCAGCAAAGCATAGTCACTGTTACCTATATATTCATCACTTGATAGAAAAATAGGTTTAAAAGTAGTTTGCCTATTGTTTACTACTTCAGTCTTAATATCAGTCAGGAGATCAACCCCATAACCACTAGCTATAAACTCTTTACATGTATCATCCATCTGATTTAAAAAACATAAATTGTCAGTGTTTAATCTGCTTATTCTAGCTAGTTGTGCCTTAACCACACCTCTAAATACATGTGGAGCGTGCATACTAGAACCATGCATGTGTCTCCCTGCACTAACCTCTTTTTTATGCACGCTTGTATCAACCAAACCACCCTGAATTCTTATATTAACATCCAAGAAACTTATTAAGTTGTTGGAAAATTCCATCTTAAATTTCAAAAAGGTAGTAGTATCATTCAGATATAACAAATACTCAGATAATTCAAGGGCAGATCCTTTCCAAATTAAAAAACAATCATCCACGAATCTTTGATAGAAGCATATATTAGGATTCAAAAACATGGTGCCATTATATATATGAGCCCTCTCCCACTGATATAGGACCAAATTTGCATATGTATTCGCTACAGGTGTGCCCATTGCGACACCGGTTAACTGTAAATAATACTGTTTATTAAACAAAAAAACATTATTAGACAACACTACATCTAATAAAGAACAGAGGTTCTCAATATGTCTAGATGTAAAGGTAGAACATTCAACTAAAAATTCACGTATTGACTTAATCCCATGGTCATTCGGAATGACTGTAAAAAGTGAAGAAATGTCCAATGTTACTAGTAATAAATTATTTTTAACCATATCAAGTCTACCTAAATTTTCACACCATTGTTTCAATTTCAATATGAAATCTGTGGTATCCCTCAAAACAGTTTCACAAAGAATATGTTATGTTATAAAGATTTCAAAAAAGAGGTACAAGGCCCACTTAGTTTGGAAAGGAAAGGTACATTTTGTTGTCACAACTGTAGTTGTTGTGGTGATATCATGTATAATGATATCAACAATGCTTATAAGAATAGTGTTTTTGTGCATCCGATAACTAATAAGACCTTCACATTTCATGTATCAGCTACTTGTGTAACTAATAATGTAATTTATCTCACAACTTGTACAGACTGTTCCTCTTTCTATGTAGGGAAAACAACTAGAAAATTGAAAGAACGCATAATAAAGCACAAATCTGAGATAAGAAGGGCATGTGAGAACAATGCTCTATTTAAACATATAAATACATATGGATCGAATCATAGTTTTAAGTTTAGGGTAATTGATAGTATTTGTATATCAAGTAGAGGTGGCGATATAGGAAACTCTCTAGAAATAAGGGAGTTTGAATGGATTATTAGACTATCAGCTGATGCTCCACCTGGTTTAAATTCCGCTGTTTCATTGAAGCCCATATTGCTTAGAATACAGCGTACAAGGTTGAAATAATGTACTGTAATTATTGATATTTTATAATTATACTTGTATTTTAACACATTTTTTGTATTATATTGCTTTGTGTTTATGTATTAATTTTCTTTATATATGCAATCATGTATTTTTATTATACATATATATGTATTTATGTAAGAATGCATCATAAGGTTGTTATATTTGATCATATGACTTTTGGGCTGCAGGTCATGTGATTGTTTCAGGCTCTTATATAAATGGTTATTTTTATAGACCTGTATGAAGCATTGAGAAAGGGTGTTTAACCTGAAAGCCTTGTGTTGTATAAAGGTTTTTCTGCTCAACTGTGGTGTTTTTTTGATGTTCCACATTGAACAGAAGAGGGTCCACTGTTCGAGGTTTTGATTGGGTCATTTACCGGCATACGGGCCAATCAGAAATCCCCAAACACGGACCTTTAATATTTTTTTTTTTTGCTCCTCAACTAAGAGTAGAAAGAGGACGAAAAAAATATGTGGTGCTACCAGCACATATTATTTCGTCCTCTTAGGTTGAAGAGCAAAAAAAAAAAAAAAACCCCAGGGATCTTGCAAATATTTGCAAAAGACTGAGTTGTTCCAGTGTGGAATTTCTTGCCTGATATGTTCATAACTGCTAATTCTGTTGTCATCTTCAAAAAATTAGTTGATCTCATCTTTGACCACAGGTAATTCTTGTTGTGGTATTGTGGACTAGCATTGGATATTATTATTTATCTGTTTGTCTATCTATCTATCTATCTATCTATCTATCTATCTATCTATCTATCTATCTATCTATCTATCTATCCCTTGTTGACCAGGTTAGTCCCACTAGCCTAGTGGACTCTTTTTCATCCATTTAAGCTACCACCAACTCAAGCAGATAGAACCTTGGTTTAACATCTTATCCAAAGGATGATGTACTCAGGAGTACGGTACACCCCCCCCCTTAGGCAGCACTGCAGTAACAGCAACCCATAACCTATTGTGGGGGTAGAACCCACAGCCTTCTGCAAGTGTGCTACCTCCTGAGCCACTGACTCTGCTGTGGGAAGTTTGTTAATATTAAATTATCTGGAAAATGTAATGTACATGTATGTATAGGTATGGCCATTGGAAGACTGACCACCTTGTGTGGATGATTAGTAAGCATAATATCTGGTATGGAGTGACTTCTTATGTTTACAGTGGATCTGGTGGATTCATGTAGTACTTACCTGAATCCAAGAGCTGTTAGGTTATTCCTAGAGGAACCCAGAGTACTAAGTAGGATGATATTACTTTTCAGACACTTAACACTTAGTATGTTCTGTGTCATAATGCATATTTTTATCATGTCTCTCTCTGCCAGTAACTCTTTCTGTCATTTTGAGAAGAAGCTTTTATGAGTCTTGTCTCTAAGGTAGCAGCTGACCCCTTTGCCTGAAATTTTAGTATCATTTCATTACTTCTGTTATTGACAATAGTGTTTGAAAAGGCTGCTATACATGTTTTGAGAATGTACAGCTATGAGTGCTATTTTTCTCAACAAGTCAGTATGATAGGGCTTGTCACAGCAATAAGATATCTTTGTTTGGCCACATACTTAAGGAAATGATCAGTAGTCAGCTCAGTGATGTAGTTTTTCTTGGCCTGATTAAAAGTTTTGACATGGCCAGCTATTCCTTAATACACGAGTCATTGTCATCAGCTGGTTTTCTTGCCTATCTATGCTTTTGGTTTAAGGACAGTCTTTCAGTGTGAATATTGATAGCTGCTTGCTGTGCCGGTGGTGTAGAGGGATATAGCTCTGATTATGACCCAAGCAACCAAAGTTTGATTAGCAGCTTGGGCACTTGACAGAATGGCAGAAAGGGAGGGTCATGACCATCCTGAGGAAGAAGAGGATGGGACCTGACTGATCTTAGCCACCACTGCAAGAAACAATACTTGCTGGAGGACAAAGAGTTGTTCATGGGGTCATATGATCTTAGGAGATTACTAGGCTAATGGCTCTGGGGGCCCTTACAACCCTAGCCAAGAGTTTTTCCCCAAAAGAGAAACTTCAGTCAGCACCTGTCACCCCTGCCAATGAGGGACACAGATGGTACCCCTGGGACAAATTTGTGGTTGCTCATCCACTCATCAAGGTTGCACTGGAACAGGGTCAGCGATTTACTTTGTCTAACGTGTATGGAGAGTCTATTCCAGAGACAGAGTAGCCTTTGGAAGACAAACCTGTCTCTCCAGCAGGTTTTGTTAATGTCACATATTAGATTTAAGCCTTTTGATAAGGTACTACGTAAGAAGTTAGACTTATGGATATGGAGCATCTCTAGTAGAGCAGGGTCTGAGATTGCCTTGTAGGCAAGACACAGATCACCTCTGAGCAATCTGTATGTTACAGAGTAGAGTGATAGTGATTTGAGCTTGTCTACATGGGACAGGTGTTGGAGATCATGGATTTTCTTTGTGAGGTATTTCTGTGGCCTTTCCAGTTGGTGCAGGTGTTTGGAGAGGTACACATCAAACTGGGCATTCTACTCAATTATTGGCCTAATGAGGGAGGAGTACAGAGAGATAATAATGTCCTTTTTTCTGGATGCAATCCCTTTACTTATGAGATGAACCAAGTAAAAGGCTTTTCTGACCACTGTCGCTACATGATGGTCAAATGTGAGATTGTTGTCAACTTGTGTACCCAGGTCTCTCACCACAGATTGTGTGCTTAGGGGGTTGCCGCTAATGTGGTAATCAGTAGGGGCCGTGTTTTTGCCGAATGGTATGATAATACATTTTGTGCATTTAACTTAAGGCCATGACTTTGGCACCAATCATTTGTTGCTGTAAGACCCTCTTGAAGTATGTCAACATCATTTGGTGAGTCATTGACAGCACCCATTTTAGAGTCGTTTGCAAACTTGGTCAGTCACAGGCCTTTTGTCTTTCCCTGGTCCTCTGAGAAGTAGATGCCAAACAGTAGGGGTCCCAGGACAGATCCCTGGGGAACACCACTAGTGACAGTTCTGCTGTTGGAGTTAGTGGCACCTATTTTGACCTTGTGGGTCCTATCATTGAGCCCCTGCCTGATGAGACAGGGATTTACGCCAAGTTCTGTTAACTTTTTGATGATGCCCAAGTGGTGGATTGTGTCAAAGGCTTTGGCCAAGTCAAGGTAAGCTGTATTTACTGACTTTCCCTCATCCACTGCCTTGGTGACAGTCTCAAAAAAGTCAACCAGGTTCGAAAGGCAAGACTTGTCAAGCTAACGGGGTGATAGTTTTCAGGGTCAGTAGTGGCACCACCTTTGTGCAAAGGGATAACAGTGGCATTTCTCCACTCTGCTGGAATGAAGCATGTACTTAGGCTATGGTTGAATAGGGTGCTCAATAGCGAGGCTAGTTCTTGCTGAAGATGTTGCAAAATACAGCCTGGGATACTATCAGGTCCCATGGAAACTGTGTTCTTTCATAGGTTCATAGGTTCATACTAGGCTATCTGCTCTAGGGCATTTATAAGCCTAGCCAGAGTGTGTTTGGCTTTCGCAACCCATTTTAAATTAATTTTGCTATGCCTTTTTTCGAGGTTAGTATACTGTGCCTCTGTCTAACAGTGACACATAAGTGATACCCGGGGTAAACCTACGATCTCCCATCCACTCATCAAGATTCCTCTTGAAGAGAGTCAATGAGGGACTCTGCCTAACCTGGACTGGGATTTTATTCCAGAGTGAAGGGAGCCTCTGGGTTATGAAACTGTCCCTCCAGCATGTCCTATTTATTTCAGTGCTGAGGTTCAAGTCTCTCGAGCGCGTAGCTCGATGGGATTTGGATTTTCTGAGGTGCAGCATGTCCATTAATTCCGGGTTGGACATGGCTTTATACGTCAGGCACAGATCTCCTCTCTGCAGGCGGTATGCCACTGAGTAGAGCTGGAGTTTCTTTAACCGGGCAGCATATGGCATCTGTTTGAGCCCTTTGATCCTCTTGGTGAGGTACTTTTGGGGTCTTTCCAGTTGCTGCAGGTGTCTGGTAAGGTACATCCCAAAAGGGGCATTGTACTCAATTATGGGCCTGATGAGGGATGAGTAAAGAGGCACGATGACCTCCCCTGATCTAGATGTGAATCCCTTTATGATTAGGTGGGCTATATAAAATGTTTTTCTAACCACTTTGGCCACGTGGTTGTCAAATGAGAGATTGCTATCAACTTGGGTCCCTAATTACTTCTTCTGTACTTAATGGATTACCACCTATGTGGTAATTTGTGGGCACTTTGTTTTTGCCAAAGGGAATGACTATACACTTTTTGGTGTTTAGCTTGAGGCCATGGCTCTGGCACCAGTTGTCTGTTTCTATGAGGCCCTTTTGGAGGATGCTTGTGTCGGCTGGAGAGTCGATTATGGCACCCAGTTTGCAGTCATCTGCGAACTTGGTCAGCCACAGTCCTTCTGTGTTGGCCTGTACCTCTGAGAAATATATACCGAACAAGAGAGGTCCCAGGACTGAGACTTGTGGGACGCCACATGTAACTGGTTTGGAGTCTGACATGGCTCCAGCAATTCTAACCATGTGGGTTCTGTCCTTGAGCCAGTTTACAACCCATCTAGTGACATAGGGGTTTATATTTAAGCTGGTGAGCTTATCTATAATGCCCGAGTGGGGTATTGTATTGAAGGCTTTTGCGAGGTCCAGGTAGGCTGTGTGGACCACCTTCCCCTCGTCAATGGCCCTGGTGACTGTTTCAAAGAAATCGACCAGGTTTAAGAGGCAGGATCTGCCCTTAACAAAGCCGAACTGGGTAGGATCCAGTGTCTGTAGGTCCCCAATATCTTTATTTATGAGGTCCATGATGATCCTTTCCATAGCTTTGCAGACCAAGCTAGTCAGGCTTATGGGGCGATAGTTTCCAGGATCCGTTGAGGCACCACCTTTGTGGAGAGGGACCACTGTTGCTGTATGGCACTCTTTGGGTACATATCCTGTAGTAAGGCTGAGATTGAACAGTAGTTTTATGTTTGGGTTTAGCTCTTCTTGGAGTTCATGTAGGACGCAGCCCGGGACACTATCTGGTCCCATTGATGCTGTGTTTTTTGCTTTGGAGAGGGTGGCTCTTACCTGAGCATCTGAGATGTCAGGGGGGCAGCACTCTGCTGGCATAGATATTTGCCCTTTTGGTGGGAGAAGTTTGCGCTGAACCTGTCAGCTAGGATGTTGGCAATGTCTGTGGGTTCGGTGTATTTTTTGTAATTTTGGACTAATTCTGAGCATATCTGGGAATTCCCACCCAGTTTCCTAACATAACTAAAGAAAGCCTTGTGATTATCCTTAGTGTCCTGTGCAATTTTTCTCTCGAAGCTGGCTTTAGACTATTTTATGAGTGCCCGTAGTTTTTTGCTAATACTGATCAGAGATGCCTTCTCTTTTTGGGATTTTGCTCTATCATGTAGTAGCTTCCTCCTTCTATTGTATAGTTTGTTTATGGCTGGGGTCCACCAGACAGGACGTCTGCCTTTGGAGGATTGGGTCTTGGTTTTATTTGGGATTGCATGATCCATGCATTCCTGAAGGTGTTCATAGAATGCGTTTATAAAGGATTCTGCGGTCCGGGCCGTATTTTCCACAGGCACGGGGGCTTTGAAGGATTCCACCTCGGTTTTGAGGAGTGTGAAATTTGCTTTAGAGAAGTTTTTCACTGTGGTTTTCTGGGCAGTGGGTGGGGTCGGGATGTGAATATCCAGTGAGATTAGTTTATGGTCTGATCTTACCAGTGAGGGATACACTTCTGGTCTGGAGCATAGAGTCCCCATATTGGTGATGATCAGGTCCAGTATGTTTTCCCCTCTCGTGGGAGTGATAACAAGTTGTTCCATAGCATTTGAGTTTATAAATTCTAGGAACCTTTGGGCTAGGGTGTTGGAGCTAGAGTAATGCTCCCAGTCTATGTTTGGGTAGTTGAAGTCGCCCAATATATTGGTGTTTGGAGAGACCTTCATATTTTCCAGTGTTCTCAGGAAGGCCGAGTGGGGTTCCTGGGTTTGGGAGGGTGGTCTGTAGCAGGCTATAAACTGGAAGGCAGTTTTACCCACTGTTAGTTGCACATGGATAGTCTCTGGTGCTTCGTGCTGTGTCACCAACCTGGAGGTGTGGGTATCTTTGACGAATATTGATACTCCCCTTCCTTTTGTGGTTCGGTCCAAGTTTTGGGGCTGAAAAGCATGGTATGAGGTATAACCTGGTAGTGCTGGGGTGCTCTCGGGAGCCTTGAATCAGGTTTCTGTTACTGCACAGATATCGATGTTCTCCATGCTAAGGAGAGTTTTGAGTGCGTGCATCTTGAGGTTTAGACTTCTGGCATTGAGTAGCATTACTCTTAGTTTCTTATCCCTTGTGATACCTATGAAGGTGGGTTTGTCTTTTGAGCCTTGCCTAAAAAAGGCACTATGGGGGTAGCAAGAGCCTTTGCCAATATCCGAAAGCCCAGGGGTGACAGGTGCAAGCCATCCCTAGTGAAGCATCGTGGCTTGTCGAGCATGTCATCCCAGGCTGACAGGCATTGGATCCCCTTTGAATGACACCAATACTTAAGCCAATTGTTGAAATTGATCATCTTGTCTTCATATTATGGCATCATTCTTGGTGAGGGTAAGATGCTACTCAAGGTCAGGGTCATACCGGCCTGGGCTACATGCTCAGAGAGCTCCTCTGTCTCTTTTCATGTAGTCCAGGGAGGTACGTCTCAGGTCATTCACACCATGACTGAGTCATATTTGTACTTGCCTTGGAGTGACGTGAGTGCTTGTGTTATGTGGCGGATCCTAGCGCCCGACAGGCAGCTCACCGTGGCCTTCTCCTTGTTCAGCCTGGTGAGTGGGACGTCAGTGTGCCTGACGATAGAGTCACCTATTACAAGTGTATCAGGTGTGTTGTTTAGCCTTAAGGGCTGTGACTTTTCGGCACACTGGCTTTGTGAGCTATGTGTTGCACATGTTTTGTTCTGGGGTAGTGGTTGCTTGGGTGTCTGCTTTGGAGGTCCCTGCTGCTTAGGCAGATTTTTATTTAGAGCCTCCAAGTATGTTTTTGTGTGTTTATGTGTTTGGTTTGCTGTTGTGGTAGGTCTATGTGAGACTGGAATTGTCTATGTGAGACTGGAATTTGCCTTAGATAGGGCCTTTAACATTTGATCTGTGGAGATGTGAGGTGCAGGGTAAGTATCAGGGATGTCGAATGGGCCTTTGGGGGAGACAGGAGGGGTGACGTTTGCACTGAACCTATCTGCTAGTAGGTTGGCTAAGTCAGCAGGATCAGTCTAGGTGGTACTATTAAGAACTAATTCGGAGCAAACCTGGGCTTTGCCATGGAGGTTTCTGATGTAACTGAAAAAGGTTTTGTGGTTAGCCTTTGTTTTGGAGACTAGTTTCGATTCATAATTGGCTTTGGAGGTTTTCACTATTGATCTAATTTGCTTGTTGAAGCTAAGGAGGGAGTTTTCCAATTAGGAATTAGTGCCTTTTTACCCTTGGACAAAAGTTTCTTCCTTTTGTTGTAAAGCCTGTTGATAGAGGATGTCCACCACATAGGTTTGTGTTTCCTCATACGGGCCGGGGCTAGTACTTGTATTATGGGTGTGTGGGCACCTAAACTGGTGATGAGTAGGTTTTGACAACTCTAAAAAGAATTCCCCTGCACGGAAGTAATTGCACGGCTTGAAAACACATGGTAGACAAAAAAACAGAAGCCAGCAACTGCACCCTAATACACCTCCAATAGTGTCCAGATAAAATATATAGTATAAGCTAGTAATTTAACAATGTTCCAGTATTGAAAAAATGGTCCATGAGAATGTAAAAAGCTGAAAAAATGGCCAATAGCAAAATAAGTTTTGTCCCAAGTTCTTAATAAAATCCGTGAAGTTTGTAATCATTTATAACCATTTGTTATCCAAAAACTTGTTGTTAGAATATAGAAATCCACTTGAACATACTCACAGCGTTTTTTTAATAGTCGTTTGATCGCGCTATGTGGAAGTGTGTAAAGTATAGCAAGTAGGATCGAATTGCCGCCAAGCTGTCAATGTTAAACACACTAGTAAGCCTTAATGCACCTCCAATGTTGTTCCAATGAAGAAAATCATGTAGAAATGGATTAGATACCAAACGACTGTAGTTAATGAAGTCCTGGATTAGGAAGGCCCAGTCGATTACAAACGTAAACTTTAGAAACTGTGCGCAAAGTAATAAAATTAGTAAATCCCAGATGTTCTTCATCTCACATTGCTGCAGTCCTTACTTATGGGTAGTCCGCTGTCCTCGGTCTGCCCGAATACCAAAGTATTAGGCTGACGTCGGTCATGGGCGCACAGCCCTGACATCAGAGCGGCAGGGTATAAAAGCGCATGACCGACGTCATATCCTCAGTCTTTTTTGCCGCATGGTCCGATGCAGAAGCAGCGTTGCAAGTGCCGTTCGGCTTTCTGAAATTTTTCGCTGGAGTTTCAGACATACCAAGTTGGGCTAAGTACCCTGTTGGGAGCATTTTTGTTTTTCTTGCCTCAGTTATTTACGGATGTCAGAAAAAGTGAATAATTGTATTTCTTGTGGGAAGCAGATACCGCATAGGGATTACCACTCGCTTTGTATCCCTTGCTTGGGACCGGAGCACGACGTAGTTGGGTGTCGGTTTTGTTCTAGGTTTAATAAGCGCACTATTAAGAGAAGGCTAGATTGCGCTAGGTTAGTCTTTGGCAAATGGTGTAATTATAATATGCCGTCGGATCCTCCGACGCCCACTTCCACGAAGAAGCGTAAAGACAAATCTGTAAAGCCTAGACAGGATGATTCGTCCATTTCGGACGCCGGTCCTTTAGAGACTGCAGTGGAACAGGTGGATCCGGCTGAAGTTTCTGTTGAGTCTCAGGGGGAAACCTTGATTTTACAGGATGTGGCCTCACAGGAGTCAGGTCAGGCTGAAGGGGCCTCTCAGGTTACTATTCTCCCTTCTTTGCCTAAGGGGGTTAGGCCTTCTGCTACTGTTTCTAGGGCTCCTTCTAAGGGCAGGTCTGTTTTGCCTTCTTCTGGAGTTAGTTCTGGTTCTTCAGGGTCTGTACCTAAGAAGCATATGCTTAAAATGGCAGAAGATTTGATTACTTTAATTAGAGGTTCCATGCCCCCTCCTGATAAGAGGCCCAGGGTAGAGCCAGAGTTGGAAATTTTGGAGCAGGCCTCAGATGATTCTGAGTCTTCTGCTGAAGATATTCAAGATTTTCCTCCTTATTCGATTCGATGCAGAGGATTCTACTCCTTCTGCTTCCCTCCAGAGGATTTTTCATTTTCAGAAACCTTACACTCTATGAGGGAACATTTTAAGTGGGAAGGACAGGATTACTCAGATTCCAGAAAGAGGCTTAGAGAGTTCTTGTTTTACCACAGCACAGACCCTTGGCTATTCCTCCTGTTTTGGATGTTGTTCAGGATGTTTTTCGGAGGCCTCATTTAATCCAGATTCTATGCCTCCTGCACCAGTTAAACCGGACAGGTATTATAGGGTACCTGAGGCTCATAAATACCTATATAAGAGTCCTAGGGCGGACCCAGAAACTATTAGTCAGGGGCCTAAGGGTGTTAGGGCTTCTGTTGTAAAGAATCCGGTTCCTCTAGATAAGGAAGCTAGAGCTTTGGACAGATGGGGTAAGAAGGTGTACACCTCTTCTACTTTAGCAATGAGGGCTTTAAATTGCCAGTTTCATATGTTGAAATATCAGAATTTCCTCCTTTCTCAGCTAAAATCTAAAGTGGATGCTTTGGCAGAGGGCATAGAGTGTAAAGAATTGCAAGATTTGGTGCATGTTTCTGAACAGGTGGGGAAACATTCTTTGCAGTGTGGCTTTGATGCTTTGCAGGCTTCTTCTAGAGTGGCTGCCACTGGTTCAGTTCTTCGTAGGCATGCCTGGCTTAAGGATCAGAATTTATCTGAGCATGTTAAGTCTAGAATTCTGGATGCCCCTTTACAGTCCGAAGTTTTGTTTGGTCCTCCTGTGGAGTCTGTTTTGAAGAAAATGGAGGACAAGGCTAAGTCTATGCAGACTGTTAAAGATTTTTGTAGATTCAACCTCCTAAGTTTAGTAGAAATTGGCCTGCTAAGGGGTGGACGTACCCTTCTTCTGATTCCCAGTCTAGGGGTAGATCTAGGCGTGGTAGGGGCAGAGCTCAGAGTACCTTTAGGCCTAGAACATGGAGTTCGCCTGCTCAATCTGCTGGTGAGGGTAGGGGCCAGTCCTTTCGTAAACAGGCCCAATGACCTGCATTTTCAGCTGCCAGATTCTTCTTGCCTGGCAGCTCCTTTGGGAGGAAAGCTAGCTCTCTTCAAGCAAAATTGGTTTTAATCACCCAAGACAAATGGGTGTTGGACATTATAAACAAAGGTTACAAGTTTTATTTCCATACATTGCCTCCTTTCAAAGGTATGCCAGACATTCCTCCTCGGCAAAGGATGGAGGCTCACAAACAGATTTCATTACTTCTTCACATGGGAGCCATACAGCCAGTACCTCCTTCAGAAGTGGGTCTAGGGTTTTATTCCCGCCTGTTTCTAGTACCAAAGAAAGGGAACACGTGGAGACCGATTTTGGATTTATCTCTCCTCAACACTTATTTGGACATTCCAAAGTTCAAAATGTTGACATTACAACAGCTTTTGCCTCTGCTGGGAAAAGATCACTGGATGGCAACTCTGGATCTAAAAGAGGCTTATCTTCATGTTCCTATCAGGCCCAGTTGCAGGAAGTACCTGCGTTTTCGAGCTGGAAATTTACATTATCAATTCTCTGCATTGCCCTTTGGCTTATCTACTGTGCCCAGAGTGTTCACAAAGGTTCTGGCTCCAGTGATAGCCTTTTTCAGGATGGAAGGAATACAAATTTATCCTTATTTGGACGATTGCCTGATTATTGCACAAGACAAGGACGAGCTTCTTCAGCATCTACAGTATGTGATGGTAGTGTTAAGATGCCTAGGGTATTCTGTGAACGAAACAAAGTCCAGTCTAGTACCCTCTCAGGACATGTGCTTTCTGGGTGTGAGACTGAATACAGCTTCCCAGATGGCCTTTTTGACCCCGGACAAACAGAAAAGTCTTTCACTTTATTTCCATCAAATGTCTCTACAGTCCAGGCTGACTGCAAGGACAGTCCTTCAAGCCTTGGGGTTCATGGCATCTTGTATTCTGGTGCTTCCCAATGCCAAATTGCATATGAGGAAGCTTCAATGGTATCTCAAAAATCTATGGACACAACACTGCCAGGATCTAGACACTGTCATTCAGATAATACCTTGCATTCAGAAGGAATTTTTGTGGTGGGCTCAGGAATGTCACCTAAACAAGGGACTCTGTGTGACCCGACCAGAGGCGAGTCAGATTCTAACGACGGATGCCTCGGACAAGGCTTGGGGAGCACACCTCAATGGAAAATGGGTGCAAGACACGTGGCCTGCCAGACTTCAACATTTGCATATCAACTTGAAGGAGATGTTAGCAGTACAATTTGCATTGATGGCTTTCAAGGATTTACTTCACCCAGGGCAGGTGTTGATTCTAACAGACAGCACAACTGTCATGTGGTACATCAACAAGCAAGGGGGAACTCATTCGTACCCTCTTTGCAGACAAGCGATGATTTTGTGGGAGACAGCTCTCAGTTACAACCTCAATCTTCAGGCAAGATTTCTACCAGGAGCACAGAACTCCTTAGCAGATGTATTGAGCAGACAAATAGTGGATCCTCACGAGTGGAAATTGGATCCTCAGGTATTTCAAAAGTTGACAGTGTCATGGGGAACTCCAGACATAGATCTGTTCGCTTCTCCACTAAATTACCAGTTGCCAAATTTTGCACAAAAAGGTTTCATCCCACAGCTTGGAAGGTGGACGCTCTGTCATTCAGTTGGAACAATCTTCATGTATATGCCTTTCCACCTCTACCTCTTCTGCCCAAGGTTCTCTTGAAGGCCAGACAAGACAAGCCATCCATGATCCTGATAGCACCGGATTGGCCTCAACAACACTGGTACCCACTACTGAGGAGTTTGGTCCGAGAGCCTCCATGGCCTCTGCCTTTGATTCCACACCTTTTGTCTCAGGAGGGCAATCACTTTCTCAATGTCAGAATTCAGTCTCTGCATCTAACAGCCTGGCATATTCTGTTTTGAATTCTGGAGGTTCTCAGCTTCCACAACAAGTTTTGAATGTTATTTTGGAGGCCAGGAGGCCTAGTACAAGGAAAGTTTATGCTGATAAATGGAGGAGATTTTTTATTTGGAGCAAAGGGAAGGACTTTGATGTTTCCAAGCCTAATTTGAGTGCTTCCTTACAATATCTTACTGAGTTATTAGACAAAGGTTTGTCCTTCTCCTCCATAAAGGTTCATGCTGCAGCCATTTCAGCTAATTATGACTGTGACCCTCCTTTATTCTCTCATCCTTTGTTTAAGCAGTTTCTCAGAGGGGCAAAGAACATAAGACCCCCGTAGAGCTCCTACTCCTGCTTGGGATCTCAATTTTGTGTTGGAAAAGCTTACTCTACAACCTTTTGAGCCTGCAGCTACTGCCGAGTTAAAGTATTTGTCATGGAAAACTGCTTTTTTGTTGGCCATTACTTCTGCAAGAAGGGTTTCTGAATTACAGGCCCTTATGGCAGTGGAGCCTTTCTTGATTTTTCATAAGGATAGGGTATCTTTGCGTACTAATCCTTCCTTTATGCCTAAAGTGGTTTCTAGTGTGGCCTTAAACCAAACTATTCATTTGCCTACTTTTTATGCAAATCCTCAAAATAAAGGGAGAAGATTTTGCATACTTTGGATATTCACAGGCAGTTGCGTTATTATTTGAGCAGAACCAAGGAGTTCAGACAGTCTCAGCAGTTGTTTGTTTCTTTTGCTTTGGGTTCACAGGGTAGACCTGTTTCAAAACAAACTATTTCTAAATGGATTGGGTTTTGTATTTCTTTTGTTATTCCCATCATGGTAAGGAGATTCCGACTGGAATCAGGCCTCATTCCACTAGAGCTACTGCAACTTCTACTGCCTTTCTAAGGGGGTAGCTACAAAGGATATTTTGGAAGCAGCCACTTGGAGTTCAGTACATACTTTTTCTAAACATTACCACCTTCCTCTTTATTCTAAGTCTAGGGCTGGATTTGCCACTGCAATATTACAGGGCATTTTAGCAGCCCCTAATGCTTTATGATTTTTCCAACCTCCCTTTCCCGTTGCTTTGGGAGTCTACCCATAAGTAAGGACTGCAGCAATGTGAGATGAAGAACATAGTACAGTTTTGTACCTACCATAAATGTAGATGTTCAAGATCCACATTGCTGCAGTCCAATCCCTCCCTCCTTCCCTCTGTAGCTTAGCATGGTTATATGGTTTGGGTGATGGCTGTAGTTGGGCATATCTTTTGGGAAGGTACTCTGTTTTTTGGCTGTGGCCTTTCTTTTAGGGCCTTCTGACATCTGGGGCAAGAAAAGACTGAGGATATGACGTCGGTCATGCGCTTTTATACCCTGACGCTCTGATGTCAGGGCTGTGCGCCCATGACCGACGTCAGCCTAATACTTTGGTATTCGGGCCGACCGAGGACAGCGGACTACCCATAAGTAAGGACTGCAGTAATGTGGATCTTCGAACATCTACATTTATGGTAGGTACAAAACTGTACTTTATGGATTGTTGAGAAAAAGTCCTCAGATGTATAAAAAGCCAATAGTTATATCCAGTCAAGGTATAAACAGGAGCTCAAAAAATCGTGGAGAATCTGGTACAGATTCTACTCAAACAGCAAACCACAGACTACCAGCAGGAAACAGAATGTGCACTCAAAAAAATGTTATCTTCAAATACGGGGTACTGCAATGGGCGCATCAGTTGCCCCCATATATGCAGATCTGTATATGGCATACATAGAAGAACAAATTATCTATGAAGTTACACACAGCATATATGTAATGGAAATTGATATTTGGCGTAGATATCTGGATGAATGCTGGATGGTGTGGAGGTCTGATGTAGAATACTTGATGGAATTTGTTGAGTATCTCAATGAGAACAAATGGGGTTTACATTTTACCATCAATTATGACCAACACAAGATCACATATTTGGATGTGCTGGTAACAAGGAATAAGGATAATGCCATCTGTACAGAAGTATTCAGAAAATATCCAGAATATAACACCTTACTCCACTCATCCAGCTTTCATCCAGCACATATTACCAAAAACATCCCCAAGTCTCAATTCATTAGGATGAGACATATTTGCTCGGAAGAAAATACCTTCCAGGATTTTCGTAAGGATTTGTTGAACAGGTTTGAAGAAAGGGGCTGCAGTATGGGGTATGTACATACAGCAAGCAATCATGCTGCAAATCTGGATAGAGAAGACCTTCTTAAGTACAAACACAAATCACAAAACAAAAATAATAATTTACGATTTATCACTACATATGGCAGAAATACAAACAGAGTGACTGATGCCATCAGACGACATTGGAACATTCTCCTAGCTGACAATGTTTTGTCACAGCATTTATCTGAAACTTGTATATTTTCATTTAGAAGGGGGAAAAATCTTGGCTCTCACTTCAGTCATTACAAACATCACCATGAGTCTAATAATCAGAATATGATACAAACCCTCATTTCTGGAGATAAACTTGTGGGCTGCATGCCATGTGGTCATTGCAGCCATTGTAAACATGTGCTTAAAACTAAACAATTCTCCAGCAGCAATTGCAGTATGATATATGACATCAGGTTTTTTGCAAATTGCAGCACGGATTGGATTATTTATATGGCCTCTTGCAGTTGTCATGCATTTTACATAGGACAAACATCTAGGCCTCTCAAGTTACTTATTTCAGAACACCTTAGTGATGTAAAATGTAAATGGATGAGTAACGCTTTGTATAAACACACTCTTAAACACAGTACAGCCAGATTCCACTTTACCGTCATTGATAAAATAATTGGAGACAGATCTAATAAATCTGGGTGGCACAGTAAACTAAATACAAAAGAAAAGAAATGGATTGTTAAATTAGGTGGACTTTTCCAGCCTGGCCTTAATGAATATTTATGATTTTGTGTACTGATGAATATTCATGAGTTCACCAATGAAATTTTGTGACTAATTATGTCAGTGTGTAAAAAGAACCTCAAAATGTTATGAATATTTACACTGATGAAGGCTAGGTTAACACCATAGCCGAAACTGGTCTGTTATCTTTGTGATTTTTTATTTTGTAACTAATTAAATTAGTTCATACAGCTCACAGTTGCTGGCTTCTGCTTTTTTGTCTACTAGGTTTTGACAACTACACATGGGAGAATGATGCAAGCTGATATAGTGGCATAGGTAGTCCTTACAGTGATGTAGTTGCCTATATCACCACCAAGGAGGAGGAGTTAGGGCCATTCTTTACAATATAACTCTTATTGCCAGGATGCTGGTGAGAGTGCCAAACTCCCTGAAATTTGCTTGGTTGATGGCTCCTACGCATAACTGTCACTCTTAGGGGATCTGCAGAGGGAATCTCTACCCCCCCTAGGAGACAAATATGCTAGATTTTGATTATGGGTGGCTTGATGGTTGGCAGGTAGAGGGGTGGATGGGAGCACCTAGAAAAAATATATCCATATCCATAACTGCTTGTGTCATATGGTAAGCTGATCTACCCTGGGGTACCACAGAGCTCTGTACTTAACCCTCTTCTTATTGTTTCTTTACTTATTTGCTTTTGACTTTGTATGCTTATGGTATGGTCATTACCAGAAAGTTCTTGTCTCCTTATTCTAATGTTAGAGAGATGCTTCAGGATGATATTTTCAAGCTTGAACTCTGGCTCTCCTCAGAGATTGAAAACAAAGTTTAGGAAAATGAAGACCATGCTATTTGGCACCTTTGGCACATTTAGCAAAACACCACTTGACTGTTGCTTGCTTAGCTCTAGTGAGATCCCTATTTAAACTATTGAATAGTTCTGGTAATATGAGATGTGGCTGAATTCTACCATCTCTTTTAAGCATCACATTTACTGCCTAAGGGGAAAGACAAATGTGCAACTTGAATCTCTTATCAGAATCATCGTCTTTTGTCCCTCTGAAGCAAAACTGGCCATTGGGTAAAGAGTGCTTTTTACTGCAAAATGACTGTGGCCTTCCTTTATGGTGTTCTTATTTGAACAGCAGGAGTTCTGCCCTTTTGATTCTGGCAAATAAATATGCCCCTTCATGCTGTTGTATCCACATAATGATGATAATGTATTGAACTCCAGAAGAAATCTGGCTTTCATTGAGAGCCTCTGTAGTTTTGGTAATGAATTTACTCATCTTCAAGCAAATATCCCAAATAAAAGATTCTGCAGCTACAGTCTTAGATCAGAAGGTGAGGGTGCTGTTAATTTCAAATACACAGTAACGTACCTCACACTGGTTGGTAGAACATTCTTCGTGAACCTTCTAAGTTTGGTGCTTCACCTTTGAATCTGAAGAACCCTAGCACATTTTAGACATTTAGTGCAGGAGTCCTACAGGTTCTGAAGTCTAAATCATTGTGTAGATGCAAAAGGATAAAATGTGCACATGCTGTCAATGATTTTATGCAAAATGAAAAAAACTGCGGTGCACATGCATTTGCTTGTTTTTTTGTGTGAAGATGTGAATTTTATATGTAAAAACTTGATTTTTGTTTTGTTCATGTATTATTCCTGTATACTCTTACTATATAAATGCTATTTACCATGTAACGCTTGTATAGTATTTTTTGTCATGTAGACCTTTTCTCCCTGCCCTCTGCTGAAAAGGGGTTCTCTTGCCCAGTCAGGTAATTCCAGTTAATAAATGCAAAATAAATAAAAATAAAAAAGGCAGTGGCTTTTAACTCAGTCTGTACAGTGCACATGCTCTGAATTTAAGGCTTCTACATTGTGTACTAATTTTTAAAGAGTTCCATGGCATTGTTTATTCATTCACTCCACCTCAGTCTGACTTCTTTTCTTCAACATAGGGTTCACCTTTGTGCTCAGGCAACTGTGGAATAATTTAATTTCTTTATTTGCTGTTGACCTTAGTACTGAATCATAACTTACTGGCTGCATCATTGGTAAGTTGCTTTCTTCTAACTATAGTTAATGTTCTTCTTGTTGACAAGTTTTAGGGTAGCCATTTATCTGACTTGCCCATGTGTGTTTATATGGTTTCCCCTTCAGAATCTCGAATTACTGAATGCTCGAAATTCAATAACTCGAGACTGTAAAGTCGAAAACCCATAAGCGTGAATCTGCATAAGCGCAAATTCAAATATCTCAAATTTGCGCTTATGCATGTCAGCTGCAGGATGGATGTGTGAGTCGGGATGTTTTATGGAAGTGAAGGTAAGTGAGTGTATGTGTGTGTTTTGTAAGTTGTATGTGTGGGTTAGGGTAGGGAGGTGGGAGTATGAGTGTGAGTGTTGGATGTGTCTGTATTTGTGTGTTTGTGTGGGTAGGGAGGTGGGAGTATGAGTGTGAGTGTTGGATGTGTCTGTATTTGTGTGTGTGTGTGTGTGTGTGTGTGTGTGTGTGTGTGTGTGTGTGTGTGTGTGTGTGTGTGTGCGCGAGGCAGTGTAAAATGTCTGTGTGGTGTTTTTTATTTTGTTTATTAGTGCGATCTCGGAGTTAGAATATATAAGTAGGGGGGGTGTGGGTATGGTGTGTGTGTTGTGTGGTGTATGTGTTCTGGATGTTTGGGGTTTTTTGTTTTCGTGCTTGTGGGTTTCGGGATTTTTGTTGGTTCGACTTTACAGTCTCGAGTTACTGAATTTCGAGCATTCAGTAATTTGAGATTGTGAAGGGGAACATTATATGGTTTATGTGTGTGTGTGTGTGTGTGTGTGTGTATATATATATATATATATATATATATATATATATATATATATATGTATATGTGTGTGTGTGTGTGTGTGTGGGGGGGGGATTTATAAAGGTTAGCGCACTATGTGTACACCTCGCGGTAACTTTTCTGAAGTCAGGAATTTCCCTACCACAGTGTTTTTGTTGACTGTTCATTCAGAAAGGTTTCTCAACGTGTACACATATTGTATACCTTGTGGTAACCTTTATAAATGTCCCCCTTAATGTCTGTAGGGCCTTGACTGATGATCCTGATTGTTGTGCACATGTAGTGTACTGAATATGGAATTACTATGTCTGTGTAATACCCTTACTCATAGTGTATTGTAGCTGTAGTTCTGGTGTTGCCTGTACTCTCACTTACGTCACTTTTGTTGATTCTTTTCTTTTTCATTTCTTTGTGTGTTTCCTATTGCGCTGTCATTTCAGATGAATGTTACTACTCTGTACCGCTGTATATCCATTGTTCATTCCAAACTGCTAAGCTAGTTCTTAATTACTTTCAGATTATTTTTTCTGTCAGGATTTTTTATTCCCTCCTCCCACATTAGGCCTAGAATGCATTTTACAGTCTGGTGTATCTGCTAGTAGCTAGGGTTTCTTATTCAAACAGGTACAATTCTGGTCTGTTAATTGAAAATTTTATAATTGTATTTTGGTTAACAGTTGTTGCTGATATTGTTGAGGTATGATTTACTTTATAGTAGCATTCTCACTCTTATTTGGCATTGGCACTAACCCCATTTTTCCCATTTTGTACATGGAGTTGTGGTGTCACATCAGTAGTGACTATCACCTAGACCCATTGTTCACACTGCCAGGTGGCTTGCCCTGTATTTTCCTCTATTTTGATCAATTACTAATAATGTAAAAGGTCTCAGGTTTAAAAAATATGCTCCAAGTGCAGGCAGAAGATCCTCAGTCAGGGCACACAATTTCTGTGAAGTGTACTTGAGGGCTCAAATTGTAAGATCTGCAAACATTTTTGCATCAAGACTTTACAGCAAAAAAAAAAAACAAATTAATATTGAAAGGCAGCAAACAAAAAAAATTAATATTGAAAGGCTTATTTCCTACTGAGGCAAAAAGACGGGACAAAGAAGTAAAGAAAGAGGAGAAGAAATATAAATTTCACATGGAATCTGAGAAGTCCTTTTGCCCAAAATTGGGTAGAAGAGAGAGGTCTCGCCAACTAAACTAACAATGACCACTGCAGAAACCTCTCAATCTTTGATAAACCATATGTTAACCTCACTGCTGCATCTAACCATGCTACAAGGAAGACAGTAGGCGGCTTGTCCACAGAGTGGGAGTTATAAAGTTATATGGATTCCCATCTGTCTGCTTCTTCTGTAAGGTCAGCAAGGTCTAGTCAGAGTCTTTCATTACATGTGGATTGGGTCCAGATGATGAAGGCTCTAGTCAATGCATGAATTGACATGGGAGTCCTTTCTTCCCCCTCAGTGTCTAGGATGGTTAGAGAAAGAAAGGTACCCGCTGCATCTTATGCTTCTTCCCAGAGCCTGTTTCAGTACATAGATCTTCATAGCCAATGGAAGTTCCTGCAGTCTCCACATTGGGACTGATGGCCTTATCTCCATCTTCACCAATGCCCTTGGTACCTGTGGTCTCAACACCAGCCTCTGTTGTGTGGAAGGCCACGAAGCACCATAGAGTTGAGGCTGACCTCTCAGTAATGGGTTCAGCACCATCCCCAGAGCTGTTCTCTGTGTTTATGTCATCAGCATTTGACCCTTTGGTGCAAAAACCATCCTTGGTGCTGGTTGCATCTTTGGGATCTGGTAATAAGCCAGGCTCATGGAGCTGACTGTCTTGCAGTCAGCATTGGTCATACCATTAATTGCTTCAAATTTGCCATTCAAATTTTTGGAGAGAATTTCTAGACAAGCATCAGTTAAGTTGGCAAGTAGAAATACACTGTATTTCTTGTCTTTCCCACACGACACCTGTCAGTATGGAGCCTTATTTCTCCAGCAGCATCCCACAAATGGTCTGTTCTGAAGGGCCATCAAACATCCCACCCTTCAAGAGATTACTCTTCCTGTGAACACTAGGACAAGTCCACTCCAAGTATTCCATGGAAGAGAAGATGCAAGAGAAGACACCTTGGATCTCCAACAGAGTCCCCACCCAGATACAGATTTTGAGCAGGAGGGAAAGATGATGTCTGTAGTTTGGATAAAGTTTGTGACACCTAAGTGGTCATTTTCTATGAATAAAAAGGATGTCAAAGCTGTGGTATTGAAAATCTCATTAGTCGTCAGTGGAGCAGCAGTCAGAAAATCTTCCGCCTGTGGGGTTGTGTACAGTAGACATTGTCCAAGAGTCAGGGAGGGGAAAGCTGTAGAATCAGAGGTTCTCTGATCATTCCACAAGGAAGCAATAGCAGCACCAGAGGACTTGCCCTATTTATCCCACTCCGGAGCCAGTTGGAAGTCACCTGCTTGGTCAGGAACATGATATTCAGTGTTTATACAGTACCCTTTTTAACAGTCCTTCAGCCGACCTGTCTACCCTTACAGTTCTCTTGATGGCCATCCCAACTTTCCTTCCCAGGATGGTCCACAGTGGCCCAAATACCCTCCACTAGGAAAATTTACCAAGGTTTGTACAACAAGAAATAGACCCGTTTACAGAGCCTATTTCCTTTGTTCTCCAGTTTCTGTCTAGACTTTGCTGTATCAGATTTTTCCCAGGGATTCAACTCTTATTCCTTGGCTTTCTGGAAAGCCTTTAGGGCATTTTTTTGTCAGGTACCTTCCTGCATAAACCACCATTTAAAGATCATGTCACTCCTTGAGATCTCTACTCTATTTTAGAAAAGCTTAATTGTAATTACCTGTCATTCGGTTATGAAATGGACAGATATAGCTAATGAAGAACTGTCATTGTGATAATTACATAACTTTCATTTTCTTTAGGAAGGTCCTATACTTCCGCTGTGTATAAAACTAAAATAAGTCCAATTCCTTTCTCTTTCTTAAATATATTATTTTTCTGGACTATAAGGTTCAGTCATTTTGTCTTGCTTTAGTCCTAAGTATTAGTGTTTGAACTGTTTAGTGTAGTCTCCTGCCTTGTCTTGCATTTGCACATTGTAGAATGGGGATGTAATTTTCAAATGTTAGTATATTTTCTTTCACTTGCTTTAAATCTCTAGTAGTGTGTGTGTGTGTGTGTGTGTGTGTGTGTGTGTGTGTGTGTGTGTGTGTGTGTGTGTGTGTGTGTGTGTGTATGTGTGTGTGTGATACTATTTTATGACGGGAGGTGCTTGTTGAGACTTTATTGTTTTAATGAAGAATCAAGCAACTTTCTGTTACTTTCATTTTCAGACTTGTTCCCCGAACTGTAATCACATTTTAATAAAGCTTGCAGATCTGACACAAGGCTAGTTAGTAGTGGTTTGCCACAGGGCTCAGTACTGGGACTGATACTGTTCGGAGTATATTTCTGTGAAGTCAAGGCAGATGTGGAAGGCCTCTGAATGACACAGTTTGCCAAGAACTGCAAGCTGGGAGCAATCATTGAATCCCCCAACAATGTAGATATCCTCTAAGAGGGTCTAGGTCAGACAGATGATTGGTGCCAGAACCATGGCCCAAAACTAAATGCAAAAAAATGCATTATCATACCCTTTGGCAAATCAGATACCCCTGCAAATTACAACATCAGTAGCACTCCCCTTAGAGTTGTCTCAGGGGTGAGAGATCTAGTTACACAGATAGATAGCAGTTGGAACTTTGACTGTCATGTGTCCACAGTGGTGAGGAAATCCCTTTATATATCAAACTTATAAGTAAAGGTATAGGATCATAGGAGGTTACTAGACTAATGGCCCTGTGGTTCTTACAAGCCTAGCCAAGAGTATATTCCCAAAAAAGAAACCTCAGTCAGCACCTGTCACTCCTGACAGTGAGGGACAAAGGTGGAATCCCTGGGTCACATTTGTGGTTTCCCATCCACTCATCAAGGATGCTCTTGAAGAGGGTCAGCGAGGCACTATTTGACATGTATGGGAAGTCTATTCCAGAGAAGGGGCAGCCTCTGGGAGACAACCTGTCTCTCCAACAGGTTTTGTTGATGTCACATATTAGATTTAGTTCTTTTGAGCGGCCAGAGTGCAAGGAGTTAGACTTGTTGCAATGGAGCATCTCTACTAGGGCAAGGTCTGATAATGCCTTGTAGGCGAGACACAGATCACCTCTGATCAATCTGTATGATACTGTGTAGAGTGATAGTGATTTGAGCCTGTCCATGTAGGACAGGTTTTGGAGGCCATGGATTCACTTTATGAGGTATTTCTGTGGCCTTTACAGTTGTGCAGGTGTTTGGAGAGGTACATACCAAAGAGGGCATTATACTCAATTATTGGCCTAATGAGGGAGGAGTACAGAGAGGTAATAACCTTTTTTTTTGGATGCAGTCCCTTTACTTATGAGATGAACCAAGTAAAAGGCTTTTCTGACCACTGCCGCTACATGATGGTCAAATGTGAGATTGTTGTCAACTTGAGTACCCGGGCCTCTCACCACAGGTTGTGTGCTTAGGGGGTTGCCGTTTATGTGGTACTCAGTAGGGGCCATGTTTTTGCCGAATGGTATGATGATACATTTTTTTGCTTTTAACTTAAGGCCATGACTTTGGCACCAGTCATTTGTTGCTGTGAGACCCTCTTACAGTATGTTAACATCATTTGGGGAATCAGTGACATCTCCCAACTTTCAGTCATCCGCAGACTTGGTCAGCAACAACAGAAGGAGATATTAAATGACTTTGATATTGAATTTGACTGTGATACATGTGAAATTTCATCTTGTTTCCCAATCACCACTATGTGTGATGAAGAAGTATGTTTAAACAATGAGAACCTGTTGTCACAGTGCAAAATCGTCACCAAATCCAATTTTAGTGTTTATAATTACAGTGCCTTTGATATTAAAGACTCTCATCATGATGTTCTGTTAAAAGGTTTTTCTTTTGTACCCAGTTTTAGAACAAATTTGGTGGATGTACTCACTAGTGTCAAAATGTTTGCTAGGCAGCTAAATCTGGCCCTTTACTTTAAGGACAACCTTAGTGTTGTTTGTGACCAAAATAATGAGGGGTGTTTAAAAAGGAAGAGTGTATTTATACCCCCATGTAACAAGGATGTATTTACTTTTGAAAAACTATGTGCTATGGGAATTAAGAACATGATTAACATCAAATGGGGGGCAAGTGTGTTTCGAGTTTGTCTCCACAGGAAAACGATGCTTTGTTTGAGTTGGCCAATAATAAAGATTTGAGAATCATAAAACCCGATAAGGGTGGTGGTGTGGTGATTATGTCCAGATTTGATTATATAGCTAAGATGCTGGAAATATCGGACGACCACACAACCTTCCAAAGGGTATCTATCAACGAATTGCATATAGCATATCGTAAAATTGATCTGTTTTTACTTGATGCCCTATTTCAGGGGGCACTGACTGAAACAGAATATAACTTTCTTAATGTGGAACACCCAGTCACACCGGTTATTTTTAGTATCCCCAAAATACACAAAGGCAGTAGAGATCCTCCTTTTAGAGCTATAGTCACTTCTCGGGGTTCTAAGACTGAACCCTTGGCTGCTTTTGTTGACAAAGGGATTCAGAAGGTTGTGGCTGGGGTTCCCCATATTTTGAAAGATTCTTGGCATTGCCTTCACAGACTTGATAGGATATCTGGTGATGGTACTGAATGGTCTTTTTTAACCATAGATGTCATTAACGTATTCACAGTAATCCCACAAGATGTAGGGGTTGAATATTTCACCCAGAGTTTGGTGAAAAGTGGTAAACTGCTGCCATATGATGACATCTAGCATGGAAATGGTGGTAAAGAGCAACTTTGTGACATTTGAAGGTGAGATGTTTCAACAAATTTCAGGTGTGGCAATGGGGGCAAAATGTGCCCCTGGACTTGCCAACCTGGTTCTTCTGTATTGGGAGGAAAATTATGTATTTGGTTCACCATATAATGACAAGATTGCTCTTTATAACAGATTCCTAGACGATATATTAATACTTTGGATGGGCAGTGAGGATGATGCTATGTCCTTTGTTGAATATCTAAATAGTACTAATACTTTTTTTAGATTTACCAGCAAGTGGAATGAAAGTGAAATAGAGTTTTTGGACATCAAATTGACAAAATCAGGAAATATTCTACATAGCAACATTTTCAGGAAGAAATCTCTCAGTAATTCCTTGTTGCATTATAATAGCTGCCACCCTCCTCATCAAAAAAGGGGAATAGTGAAGGGCCAGATGGTAAGATTTTCCAGACTGGTGAGTGATGATGAAACTTGTATCAAGGAAGTGTATACTCTTATTGGTTTCTTTTTGGATAGGGGATATCCATTAAAGATGTTATTAAAATTTAGAAATGAGGTTTTGGGCAAAAGGAGGAGTATATATCAACCTATTTTAAGGGGTAACAAGACAGACATGGTCCAGAAGAACAACACCTTTGAGAGCAAGGCATTAATTTTGAAATACAATACTCAGACGAGTGGTGTTGTTGAAACAGTGAATAAAATATGGGACACAGTATTCAATGAAACTATGAGGAAAGATTTAGAAAATTTCCCCAAAATAATATATTCTAGGGGAAAGAATATTAAAGAAATCTTGGAGGGAAACAGAATTACTTATAAGTGTTCCAGGATGTATAAGTGTGGAACCTGTAAATTTTGCAGGTTCATTAATGAAGGCACATATGTGGTGGTGTCCTATTACATTAAGACCATATGGTGCCCTGGTAAGTGTAGTTACAACACACAGAAGTTGGTATATATTGCCACCTGTGTTAGTTGCAATGCATTCTATGTGGGCAAAACTGTCCGTAGGTTAAAAGACAGGATTGCAGAACATCAGAGGGCTATAAAAAATAAGGACACACACAATGCATTATATACGCACAGTACACACTGTGTTGATTTTAAGAAATTTATTTTCTTTGTGATTGATAGAGTGACATGTTTTGAAAGAGGAGGTGATGCAGGGTTGAAGGTAGAATTATTGGATTATAAATGGCAAATAATTCTGGATACAACAACCCCACCAGGTTTGAATGAATGTATTTCTCTAAAACCTGTTTTAAAAGACAGGGCTAATAAAATGTAGCATAAACAGGTGATTACAAGGTATTTTTATACCCTTATATGCTTTATTCTATTTGCTACTAACAACATTAATATTTTATATATTTTTTATTCTTTTGTACTTATTATCAATATCTTTTATGTGATTTTTGTTTGATTGAGAAATGTAACTTTATATATTGTAGGTAAGAGGTTTTATATATTAGTTTTAACAGCAAGTTTGGGTATTATTACTCTTCACTGAGCGTGGACACATTCAGTGTTTAAATTTGTGTAGAAATTATCTAATTGTCCAATTAATTTTTATTGGATGTTTGAGTAATTGCTTGGGTATTTAATGTATGGTATGGATGAATTTCACTTACTCTGAAGAAGCCATTTGTAATGGTGAAAGCGCTTAGCAAGTGAATTCGGATGTACTTGGATTACAACTTAAAACTTCTGCCTTGTGCTTTGGACGTGGTTCTTCTTTTGTTATTTTACTTGGTCTGCAACATGCCTTTTGTCTTTGCCTGGACCTCTGAGAAGTAGATGCCAAACAGTAGGGGTCCCAGGACAGATCCCTAGGGAACACCACTAGTGACAGGTCTGCTGTCAGAGGTGGAGGTGCCTGTTTTGATCTTGTGGATCCTATCGGTGATCCAGTTGGGCACCCACCTGATCAGATAGGGATTTACGCCAAGTTAGCTTTTTGATGATGCCCGAGATGGAGATTGTGTCAAATGCCTTGGCCAAGTCAAGGTAAGCTATGTGTACTGACTTTCCATCATCCAGGGCCTCGGTTACAGTCTCCAAAAAGCCAACCAGGTTCAAAAGGCAAGATCTGCCCTTGATGAATCTGAACTGGGTGGGGTCAACTCCTTGGAGATTGCCCATGTCCTTGTTTATGAGATCCATATTAATATGCTCCATGGCTTTACAGTTCAGACTTGTCAAGCTAATGGGGCGATAGTTTCCATGGTCAGTAATGGCACCACCTTTGTGCAAGGAGATGACAATGGCAGTTCTCCACTCTGTTGGAATGAAGCCTATACATAGGTTGTGGTTGAATAGGGTGCTCAATGGCAAAGCTAGCTCTTGCTGGAGATGGTGCATAATTCAGCCTGGGATACTATCAGGTCCCATGGAAGCTGTGTTCTTTGCCTTGGGGATAGGGCCTTTAACACTTGATCTATGGAGATATGAGGTGCAGGACAAGTATTGGGGATGTTGAATGGGCCTTGGGGGGAATAGGGGGGTGAAGTTTGTACTGAAGCTATCTGCTTGCAGGTTGGTTAAGTCAACAGGATCAGTGTAAGTGGTACTGTTAAGTACTCATTTGAAACAAACCTGGGCTTTGCCGTGGAGGTTCCTGACGTAGCTGAAGAAGGCTGTGTGGTTTTCCTTTGTTTCGGAGGCTAGTTTCAATTCATAATTGGCCTTGGGGGTTTTCTCTTGTGATCTAAGTTGTTTGTTGAGTCTGAGGATGGAGTTTTTCCAGTTTGGAATTTTTTCTTTTACCCTTGGATAGCACTTACTTCCTTTTGTTGTAAAGCCTGTTGATAAAGGATGTCCAGCAGACAGGTTTGTGTTTCTTTGAGGAGCAGGTTTTAGTTCTGTTGGGTATGGTTGAATCCATGCAGTTGTACAGGTGCTTGTATACTGTAATGGTATACAGTTCAGCATAGTTGTCTGCATCCTCTGGTGGGGGGGGGGGGTGTGAAGCTACTTCTTTCCACCCTTAAGAGGTTGTAGTCAGCTTTAGAGAAGTTTTTTAACCTGGTTACTGCTGGGGGGTTGGGTGAGATAGAAACTTTGAATGAGACAGACCAATGATCTGATCTCATCAGGGAAGAACATACTATGGGAGTGGTGCAGCAGTCACCCATGTTAGTGAGAACCAAGTCCTGAATGTTGTCTCCCTTTGTGGGGAATGAGACGAGTTGGTCTAGTGCATTAGAACTGATGAAGTCAAGGAATTGTTGGATGAGTGCATTAGTGCAGGAATAGTTCACCCATTCTGTGGTGGGGTAATTGAAGTCACCAAGGATCAGGGTGTTAGGGGGTACCTTGATGGAGTCAAGTAGATCTAGGTTGGAGGAGTGGATGTCCTGAGCCATTGAGGGGGGTCTATAGTTGGCTGTAACTTGGATGGGTGTCTTGCCAACTGTCAGTTGCACCTAGAGTAATTCCATTGCATCATGCTGGAAGACCAGTCTGGAGGTGTGCCTGGCTTTAATGAAGATAGAGACTCCACCACCCTTAGTTTTCCCGACCTCATTTTGTGGTCAAAATGTGTGGAATGAGGTATAGCCTGGTAAGGCAGGGGTGCTCTCTGCAGCCCTGAACCACATTTCCGTGACCGCACAGACATTGGCATCTTCCAGTATGAAGTGAGCCGCCAGTAAGTGCATTTTCAGGTTAAGGCTCCTAATGTTAAGCAACAGATCTTTTATGTTGGAAGATTTGTCTTTGGGACATAGCCAAAAAAAGGCACAATGGGGGAGGCAAGAGCCTTGACCAGGATCTGGAATCCCAGGGGTGACAGGTGGAGACCATCTCTGGCAAAGCATCAAGACCTGTCAACCATATTATTCCAGGCAGACAGATACTGGATCCACTTGGGAAGACACCAGATACTAAGCCAGTTGTTGAAGTCAGTTATTTTTTGTTGGTATTGTGGTATCATTCTTGGTGAAGGTAGGATGCTGCTTAGGACTACGGTCATACCTGCCTAGGACACATGCTCTCAGACCTCAATAATGTCTCTCTTCATATAGTCCAGGGAAGTATGTCTCAAGTCATTCACACCAACATGGACAATGACAGAGTCGTACTTGTACCTGTTGTGGAGAGACTTAAGTGCATGCATGATGTGGCAGATTCTTGCACCTGACAGACAACTGACTGTGACCTCCTTGTCGAGCCTGGTGAGTGGGACATTGGTGTGTCTCACAACTGAGTCACCAATGACTAGTATGTTTGGTTTATTGCTATGCCTTATGGGCTGTGTTTGTGAGACACTGGTCTGTTGTCTGCTGTGTGTGATGTGTTTGGTGATGTGTGTGGAATGTTTGTGATTGTGTTTTAGAGGTCTCTGCTGTTTAGGTAAGTTTTTATTGAGGACCTCTGCATAGGTGGTTGTATGCTGTGCTTGTCTATGTGATGTGGGTGGTGTAGTGTTTGTGCTGACAATCTCCTGTTTGTCAGGGGTACTGACTGTGGCATGAGAGTGCATGGATTCCAGGTTACTGATGTAAATGCATTTCTTGCAAGTAGAAGAATTATGTTCTAGGAGAAGAGGACTGTCAGTGAACATGAGGCAGTTGCTACACTGTCTCAATAAGCCCATGTCGACCAGGCTGGCAGGAAAAACTGATGGGAATTGTCCAGACATAGTGTTCTGAATACTTAGCGGACTTATGGGGGGAGGGTTTTGATAAGGGTTTGTCCACAAGAGTGTAGAAAACAAAAACCTTCTTAAAGGTAAAATAACTGGCCTGAAGCACAAGTGCTAAAACCAAAACTAAGGTGCTTAGAATAGCAAATAAATTTAATCAGGCTACTAACAGGCACTAATAAATGCAGAACAATAAGAGCACTTGAACACTTAACAGCAAACATGAAGTAGGTAGAACACAGTTACAGTATGAGCAGCTGAATAAAGTGTAAATTTTTTTTTGTTAAGTGGAGAGGGAGGAAACAGAAGATAATTCAAAATTAAGAAACTAAGGGGGATGGCCTTCCCAAATGCTCTCTCTGTATACAGTAGACAGAGCTGATGAGATAGGACTGGTAGGAGTGTCCGAAATCAAAGAAGCAAGGGTGTAGGCCTTCCCAAATGAGATGGGGCTGGAAGCAGTGTCCAAAGATAAATTTACAGCAGGGGTGGGCAATTCCAAAGCCGCCAAGTTTAAGAGTACAACAACACTTGTGAATAGGAAGCCTGTTCCAAAGAATGGGCAATCTCTGTCATAGTCTTTAAACTTTATAAGCAAATTAATAAAGCCAAAGTTGAGGTTTACCTAGTATGGCATCCAGATCCAAGAAAATTATAGTCCCACTATAGTCATCCCTCATTAGACCAATAATTGAGTACAGAGCGCCATTTAGCATGTAGGCAAGGTACTAGGCACTTACAGCGACTGGAGCGACCTCAGTGGTTCCGCACAAATTAAATACTGGGTGTAAACAACATGAACTATATGGACAGACTAATAGTCTTTTCTCTTTACCTACAAGGCTCTCACAAATCCAGTCCTGAAGGAGCTGGTAAACATCCACAATTCAAACAGCACGAGAATCACCTGATTTAGGGACCTAGATTTAGTCAGCGACTCAAACAAAACATGCTGGAGGACAGATATGTGTCACAGAGATTGCCCCTTCTTTGGAACAGGCTTCCTATTCACATTAAGCAGAGTCCTTCCCTGACTCCCTTCAAACTCAGTTTGGATCAGTGGATGGGCAATCACAAATTCACATCTGGGGTAGTGCCTATGTACCTTATCGACAGGGGCAATCTATAAGATACTTAATGCACAGGCACAAATCTGTGCCATCCTGTTGCCCTTATGGGCCGTATATTGGGTAAAATCTGGTTATATTGGCTAGGCGTCTAAGGGCCCTTAAGCTATAAGCCTAGTAATTTCCTATGAACCTACACTGTTTTGGTAGTATTTGTAATGAAAAACAGTTGTAATTACTTGATGTTTGTCTGAGCTGTTTAAGTTCAACTTCAGCTTTATTAATTTGCTTATAAAGATTAAAAATATGACAAATAACATGAAATAAATAGAAAACAGATATATTTATGTAAAGTATAAAAACAGTGAAACAGTAAAACAAAAGAACATTGAACTGAAATACAAAGTTAGCTAACATGGTAAAAACAGAATTAACACTGCTATCTAATTAAGTTGCGTGTTGGGGACTTATTGAAGTTGCCTGTAGTAGATCACTCCCCACATCACTGTGATTGCACATTCTAAAGATACAGCACCTAACAAGCAAAGGACTTGACACTAGATGTGTCATTCTTCTAGGTCTGCCTTTCAACTGTTAGCACCCCCCCCAAAGTGTTAGAGTGGAAAGAGCAATCTGACTAGTTGACAACTAGCAGCTCTTTAAGATGTGAGGGATGTAAGACACATAGGGCTAAAAACACTATCACAAGAATCTGTAAAGTAGCACATGAAAAAATGGATAGGCAGCCAGCCCAGTGCAGGCTCTGGAGTATAAGAGTAATGTGATGACAACATGAAGCAGAGTTGTAACTAGGGTGGAGTGAGAGGCAGCTGCCTCAGCACAAGCTGCTTTGGGGCATGAGATTCAGGTGCCAGTGATGGGGGAGTGCAGAATCACTTTGAACCTGTGGTTAAAGCTGGTTCCTCAGACCACTTATTTTTGTCTTCAGATCCCTCTGGTGTTGTCGATACAGCCATAATGGACCAGGGATAGCCACATCATTTAGAACCTAACTGTGCAGAAGCTTGTGTAAATGTTTGGAAGGCATTATAGCCTTGTACTGCTGAGGTGCTCTCTGTGGCTGTAAACTAAGCCTCGGGAACTACACAGATGTCTTTATTCTCCAGGATGAGAAGAGCTTGCAGGGAGTAGGGTTTTCTGTTTAGATCCCTGGCATTGAGCAGTACTACTTTTAGATCATTCTTTGTTGGTTTAGCTGTATCGATAGCTTTATCGGGTTGACATTGCCTAAAAAAGGCACTATGGGGGTGGATAAGGTTTTAGCCAATTTTCAATAACCTAGGGGGATGGTACAGACCATCCCTACCAAAGCAGCATGGTCTGTCTACCATATCTGCCGTACATATCCCCTGTCCATTGATCTTTTCACCCCAGTCCTCTGCTGAAAATGGCTTTTGCTCATTTGGAATGTCCAAGTCATTAAATGAAAATAACTACATAAATAATAATACATAAATATTAAAACCTAAAAGTCCTGGTTTAGTTATGACAGTTTTGGTTTCCTGCCCTGTGGCTTTAAGTATTGGAAAATCTTTTCACCTGAAACTGTACCAGAATCTCCTAATTCTCCCTTCTAGCAAGCCTTACCTTGATCTTTATTTCCTTTGATTAACTACATGATTTCTCCAGTTCCATTGATGGCTAGGGATCCTACTTACTCTCTAGGGGTAGTCCAAAATTTGACCTCTTGTCAAGGAGCCTTCACCTATACTGATGTGTTGAAGTAAATGGATGAAGTTCTCCTTATGTAGGACTTTTCAGGGACTGAATCCTATTTTGCTCCAGTTGCAGCTGGTATGGAATATTTGTCTCTGATTTTTTATTCAGAACTGTGCCACTAATCCCAAAGGTATATTTACCAGCACTTACCAGTTTTCATGAATATCTACATTATACAATGTTGATCTATTTGAAAGTCTGTAAAACATTTTGAGAGGTGCTTTTCTGGGGTCCATATTACGTAGTCGAACTTTTACAAGTTTGAACGCCATATGGTCAAAACCATATATTCAAACTTGTAAAAGTTCAAATGTGTAAAAAAACAACAAATAAAAAAAGAAAAAACATAACTAACTGTTGTAAGCAGGGGGGCAAGCCCCCCCCTGCACCCCCAACATGGGGGGGGGCTGTGCCACCCACACACCCCAGCTCTTTAAATATACCAACTCTGAGATCGCACTACATTGGGGAAAGGGAAGAGTTCCCTTGACTGCACTGTAGTGCGATCTCGGAGTTGGCATATTTAAAGAGAGGAGGTGTGGGGTTTTGGACTACCCCTAGAGAGTAAGTAGTGCCCCCCCCCTGGTTACAACAGTTATTTTTTTTATTTTTTTTTTTTTATTTTACGTGTTCAAAGTATTGAAACTTCGAACATAAGGGTTCGACCTTATTACGTTCGAAGTTTCAACACTTCGATCATGTAATAGGAACCCGCTTTTCTGTTGAGGCTCTCACTTTAAGAACATCATGCCAGAGAAACTAATTGTATCACCTTTTGAAACAGCTTCCAGGGCAGACATAAAGTTCTTGACATGAGCTGCAGACGTTATTTTCTAAAACCCCCTTATCTCACTTTTTACAGAGACAGAGTGTCATTGCAGACTATCATCTTTTAGTCTAAAGTAGCAACAGAAACAAATCTAAACCATTTGACTAATGTATTTGTATTTTCCTCAATACTCAAATCAAGGAGAGTGCAGACTGCATTACTTGGCTGTCCACTATCAATTATACGTAAGTTTAGACAAGACTAAAGTCATTAGAAGAGGTGAACAACTCTTTGTGTCTTAAGCATCTAACAAATTGGGAAAATATATCTGAAGTCACATTTTCTAGGTGGCTTTCTGAATAAATTGTGCATTGTTATGAGAATTGTAGCAAAGGTTTGCCTAACAAACCAAACTGACAGTCTGCCAGAGTGGTCTACTTCCTACACTTTCTTCAAGAATGTTTTATTAAATGACATTTGTGCTATTGTAGCCTGGGCTTCCCTGCATACTTTTGGAAGGCACTATAAGCTCGATACAGTCTCTAGGTATTGTACTGCCTTTAGGTCAGCTATCTTCAGTGGTATTCAGTCATGATACTATGCAGTGGAAGAGCTAGGCATCATGTTTGTTCAGTCTGTCCAGTCCAAATTATGGGTCCCCTAGCTGCTTGTCGGATCCTACCCAGCAAAAGTACTGCTCCAGCCTGAGCCGCTTTAAGAATTCTTTTTCCCTGTATGCTCTAGTGGACAAGGTTACCTCCTATCTCATTTGCAGCCATCAGGAACAGGCATGGATTCCAACTCATTATACAGCTAAGTTCTCCTTGTATATTTTTTCTAAAATTACAAAAGAAAGACTTCTAAAATTTGTTATTGATGCTTATTTTTTGCTTAGGTCTTTACCATTGACTGTTCCTTCTTGTTAAGCCCCCTTTCTCTTCAGCAAATTTCAGCATCAGGCATGTAGTACATCTCTTCTGAAATTGTTAATGTAGATATTTCACATATGTTGCATAGTTGCTTCTTTCGCTTCTCATCCTTTTGGCGAAGATCAAGTATAGTTCTGTCAGTGTCTCACTGTCCGTTTCTTTTGTGCAGTTAAATTTCAGTGCTTGAGTGTAACTGTTTTTCGGCATGGATAAGGAGAAAGAAAAAAGTTTTGGAAAGTGTCAAAAATTTGGACACAAAATCTCACTGTAAGACACCCATTATCTTTAAATGGTGTGCTTGGGAATGGACCAGTTGTCGGAGCGGATGATTGCTGCATATGTAAAGCCTTCAGGCCCAAAGTATTGTAAGACTGCAGGACCAAGCTTATGATTAATGGAAAAAATCAAGCCGTAGCTCCAGAGCTGTAACAAAATCTATTTCACAATGCTTTAAATAGAATAAATCAAACCTTTCGGTCCAGTTAGATAGAACAAATTTCACCAGAAGAAGAAATGTAATTTTCAAAGACCATTCAGTCCTATTTTATTAAAAGTTAAAAGCTCAAAAGCGAGCAGATATAGAACTCAAAAATTTGTGGCTTATGTCCGATTCAAAGATTAAAACCTTGGTATGGATTTTTTGGCAGATATTTACCACAATAGCTTATGGGATCACAAGCCACAAAAAATCCTCAACTGCTGCGGATCTTCCCCGTAAGAAATAAATCAATTGCTGAAGCTGCAAATAGTGTAAATAGATCTTCCACGCTGTTAAGGGCTGAATGCGGCTCGAGTGCCTTGCAATACGTAGATATAAAATGTTTCTGTAAGTAATATAAGCTGGTTCAGCTGCCTGTAAAGTCCCAAAATAACTAAACAGCAGAAGAAGTCCTTTGAGTAGTCTGGATATCCTGCACCCCCTAACATACCAAGAAAGAGGACATCTAATAGGAGAGACATCATCCTCCCACTGCAGTCAGGCATATCTGACACTGATTTGTTTGATACAGAGGGGTCACCTTATTCTCTTCCCAAAAGACACCACTTTCAACACAGTGCTTGAAATTATGGATCAAGGGGGGTCTTGGGCCACTGACCCCAACTACCCTTAATGCGAGGAGTTTCTTTTTGAGTCATCTGGCTCAATACCATCTACTTCTTGGATAGTAAATTAATAGATCTGGCTTTTAGGAGGTCATGTAGGAACTTGATACATATGAATTAGTACCTCAGAAGCTGGACAGAATTCTTGCCCCCCCCCGCCCCCCCAGGGCAGACAGCGTTGGGCCAAAAGAGCATTGATAGATTCCGTCCTTGTGATAGCAGCAATGAAGAAGGTGCTGACTGACAATGCAGCCACTGTTCATCCCCATAACATGGAATCCAGGGCTACAGGCAGACAGACTATGGAAGTGGGTAAATACTTAGGGCACCTTTGTACATAGGACCCATTACTACTTCAGTCACATGAACCATTTTCAGAGGCATCTGGCACAACAAACTCTTGCCAATCTGAGAAGGCCCCCACCATCAAACTGAAGAAAGCAGTTGAAAGCATCCCTGAGCATGTTTAACATTTTAAATCTCTTCATGCAGCCCATTCACACTGGGACCAATGTAGCAGCTAGGGCAGCCAGAGAGGGGGCTGCTATGAGCCATCAGGCCTGGCTGTGCCTGTGTGATTTCACAGACAACATCAGGGTGTCTTTTGCAAATGCTCCCTTTGAGGATTGTTTGGTCCTTCTGTGAAAGAAAAGGATGCTGAAGAGTGAACAGTACAGCAAAATGCTTTCTGTCATTACAGTGAGATTTTAGGCACCACAAATTTCGTATAGTGGGAATCTAAAGGGCTCAAAGTCACGCTGGTTTTGAAAATCCAAGTGGCAGCCATTCAAGAGAACTTCTGACAGGGGTGGCTGAGGCAGAGGTGGACCCTTCAGTAAATGGGACTGCCACTGTCTGTGCCTCAGCCACCCCTGCAGCAGAGTTGGCCCCTTCACTGGATGCAGGTCAAGAAGTTGAGGGGTCCACACAACCTTGGATAATGTGCCACTTTCCCTGAAGGGCTGCCCAAATGCTCTCCTCTGTAGACAGTCAGAGATCATTTATTCCTCTACTGTCCTGTGTGGATGGCCATCACTCAGCACAGATGGGTAAGAGGGATAATATCCAGAGGCTATTCAATGCCCATTCCCAAGCCCTCCTAAAATCTAAAATGCCACTTCCGGATGTATCACCCCATCAGTTGAAGGCAGCAAAAGCAAAATTAATCTCCTTGCTTCAAATAAGAGCCACCAGAGAGGTCCCACCAGACCAGACAGGGTTTGGGATTTTATTCCAGGTTCATTGTTGTTCCAAAGAAAGGACCTCGGGTCTATGTTGGACCTCAGTCAGATGAACAACTACATCAGAAAGACTCAACTCAAGATTGTCACAGTGCAGTCAGTTTCACCTTGCCTCACGGCAAATGACTAAAAGTGCTGTTTAGATCTTCAGGACATGTACCTCCACATCAAGATAGCCAAAGTGTTTTGGAGATGTCTGCCCTTCCACCTTGGAACCAATCACTTTCGATTCAGAGCTCTGCCCTTCAGTCTTACTTACCACAGCATACCCCACCCCCACCCCCTGGGTAATCCCCAAGTGCACAGCAGTTGTAACTGATCACCTGTGTCTTCAGGGAATCAGAGTGTTACCTTATATAAACAACTTTCTCTTAGCTGCCCTGATAATTGAGCCTCTGATCAAAGACAGGGACCATTTGTTCCATCACTCTACCCTTGGGCATTTCACTTAACTACCAGAAGCCATTCCTACATCCAACTTAAATAATTCAGTTCATCAGATGTCTTCTGGATGTATTGTTTTGTCTGTCAAGACAGAACTCAGAGATGGAAACTAGCCATTCAGAGCCTTCTCCAGCCATCCTTTCCTATGGCTGCATTAGTCTTCAAGGCCCTAGGTCTAATGCCTTGTCTATTTTAATGGTACTGTTTACTTACTATCATATGAGAATTCTGCAGTGCCCCCTCAATGGTCAAGAGTTACACTGGTGGCTAGATTCCCCTTATGTGCATTCCAGTAGACACTTGTTCTTTAGCCACCAGCAGAGGTGGTTACCATAGTTGCTTCTTCCCTGGGGTGTGGGGTATTACAAAGGGAGGATGGCCCAAGGGTTATGGAGTCCAGAAGATGCCAAACTTCACATCAATATCCTAGAGATGTAAACTATTCTCCTAGCATTGCAGGAAATTCAGGATTGCATTACTCTGTGGAAATGCAGGATCTAATCCATCCAGGAATGCTCACCTGGCCTTTCTCAAACTCATACTAACTGCTTGGTTTCTATAATTCCACTGATGGCCAACAATCCAACCGTTTCATCCGATTTTGTCTGCTTATTAGAAAGAATCAACTATCAAATTGTATCATGGGAAGTGGAAACACTTTGCTGTTTGGACATCCTTCCAAGACACTGACACATTTTCAGCCTCTATCCCAGATTTTCTTTGTTTCCTAGCATATATGTTTGATTCGGGATCTAGTATCTCCACTGTAAAGGCCTATTTAGTAGCCATTTATAATTTTTACAAGAGTGAAGAACGCTCATTAGATTTGCATAAACTTTATATGGGTTACTCAGTCAACCAATTAGAGAACCAGTTCCTCCTTGCGACTTTAATTTTTTGCTAGAGGCTTTGACAAAACCTCCAATTGAACCATCATGTAGAGCTCCTTTAAAACTACTGTCATGGAAAACCTTGTATGTCCTTTCCTATCACTGTTGCAGTATTCTTTACAGGGTGAATCCCCTGCCAAGGGCAGCCCAACATCCCACCCTTGTACAAAAGCCTTTATATTGTAATGGGTATGCCTTATGTCACACATATGCCCCCTTTGCACAGCATAGGGCATAAAGGTGACATCCAGATGTACTATCATCACAACTTCTTTGTTGCCAGTCTGAATGCCATATTCAATCATCAGTCTAATCACTTGTTCATCTGCTGGTTTCTACTGCTTTCAGGTAAGTGCCCCATTTGGGTTTTTTGGTTTTATTATCTTACGTTTGCCTTGTTTCTGGTTGTTGGGTTTCTTGTCATCCAGAAAGGGGAAATGCCAGTGCAGGAGACAGATTCCTAAAAAGATTGTCATGAGCAGTGTTTGGTCTGTTTAGGGGCTTCCTACGACCATACATCTTGCAAGATTTGGCAGTCCTTTGTCCCTAAGACATTGTGAAGTCAGATTTCTTCCCTTGCAAAACTACATACACATAACAGCCAAACCCTGCTACCTACAAGCTAAATATCATAGACTATCTTACGTTAAATATATCAAGCTAAATATTAAAAAAATCACTTAACTATTATTGCAACTTTCATTACCCCATAAATAGAATACACCTCCACTCCTTATTAGACGGGGACATTCATCCTAACCCAGGCCCAAACAATATCCTTGCCTCTAAAGAGTGCAACTCTAATAACTCTAGTACCCAAGCCCCTACTAAGCCCTCCAACTCACTCTATATAGCACATCTCAACATACGTAGCATTAACAATAAAATTGCCCACCTCCATGCCCCCCTAGATGTTCACCTATTTGACATATTATGTCTATCCGAAACATGGCTAAAACCCACAATTAAAGACAATGAAGTCACCCCACCTGGTTACAATATCCTTAGACTAGACCGGACAACCAAAAAAGGAGGCGGGGTAGCAATCCTTTATAAATCAGACCTGCAAGTTAACACTGCAAACCTTAGACCACCTTCTGACAATAATACTGAAATCCTCATTTCTAAATTTCAGATCAACTCATGTAAATCTATATACATCATTTGCATCTACCTTCCCCCAGGAAATAAAATTTTAATCCTTGAAAATATCCTTAACTGGCTTTCTATTAATCTCCCACAAGAAACCATAGTCCTAGGAGACTTTAACATCGACTGGAAGTCCTGCAGTATGGCATACCCTACCACCCATATTAACCTATATGGCTTCTCACAAACTATTAACTCCCCAACTAGAATTAATAAACCTAATAACAAGGAAAGTATCTTAGACTGGATTCTTACTAATACTCCTCATCAAACATACCAAGTAGGGACCCTCCTAGATGATCTAAGTGACCATTCACTGTTTTTCATTATCAGACACAAAACCAACCTAACTTACCCAAACAATTTCAGGATAATACACACCAAAAAGCATTTTAACCCCGAACTTTTTCATGCTGAACTCAAGCAGTGTAATTGGTCACCTCTAAAATCTCTCCCACTAAATGAAGCACTGGAATACTTCAATTCCACATTCTTAACCATCATCAACCATCACGCCCAAACTCGCTCTTTTAGAAATAAAGCTAAACCTGCCCCTTGGCTCTCAAATACAACTAGACAAAAAATCCTTCTTAGAAACAAATCCTGGGCAAAATGGCATACTACTAAAAATACCACTGACCACCAAACCTTTAGACAACTCAGAAATAGTACTAAAACAGCCATCCTCTTAGTCAAAAAGAACTTCTATTTCCAACTACAACAAACTTACCATAAGAAGCCACAAAGGTTCTGGACTAGCATTAACAAACTACTATACCCAGGTCAATCTATCACACCTATCCCACAAAGCTCTAACCCTGATAATATTAGGCCCACTCCTATTTTCCATTTTTATTAATGACCTTCACTCAGCAATTCCTGAATCCACATGTATTCAATATGCATATGACTCCACAATAATTTGTTCAACCACGTCTCCAATTGAACTACAGTCCCTTACCCAAAAAGCATTTAATACAGTAGAACAATGTTTTTTAAACCGATGCCTCCTCCTAAATCCTAAAAAAACTAAACTTTTGCTTTTCACACCAACCCAAAAATCTACACCAATAAATTTCACACTAGTATCTAATAATGGCACTATCATATCTCCCGAATCAACCACTAAACTTTTAGGAATAACAACAGATAACAACTTTAGCTTTGATACTCATATAAACAGTACTATCAAAACAGTCAACAAGAAATTGGGGTCCCTCTATAGAATCAAACCCTTTCTTACACCAGTAGCCAAGACAGCCATAGCCAGAACTCACCTAATCTCCACCCTAGTCTATGCTTCACCTATATTCACTAATCTTTCAAAAGACAACCTCAACAAACTGACTATCTCCTATAATAATATTGCTAGATTTGCCACTGGCTCTCCTTTTAGAACTCATCATTGTCTTAATCTTAAGCAACTAGGATGGCTAGTGTTTCAAAACCAGCTGCAATTTCACCAGCTTGTCATAGCCCATAAGACCCTGTATCAACCCACCAACACTCCACTACTCTGCCTCATTAACCCATATAACAATCTTAAACATTTACCCTCCTCAAACAAACTCCTTATCAACACCAGCAGATCCAACAACTTAGCAGGAGACTCTCTGTTCTCTAATACTGTTGGTAAGCTCTGGAATCTTCTTCCCACTGAACTCATATCTCTGTCTTCATTGACACTTTTTAAACAGAATCTAAGACTATCTCTCAGTACTCATTGGTTATGCCCCTGTACTAACCCTAACTAACTTACTTTCTCTCCATACACTAGTTTTATTACTCTTTATCTTTATTGACCTATTCTTAATCAACCAAAGACCATGTTATTGCAATTTAAAATATGTATATATGTTTATAGTAATATGTCTTGCACATTACCTTGTACTGTCTTGTGTTATGCTCACTAGGAGTATTGTATTTTACTAACAATAGCTGTTATATACTTTGACTATTGTAACTTACTATATTGTCTTTATGTATGTGTCTTGGAGCTTTTCTCCCCGGGCCTCTCCTGAAAATGGACATGTATCCAGTTAGACTAGCCCGGTCAACAAATGTAAAATAAAATAAAATAAATAAAATAAAATAAATTGACCTAGAGAACCAGTTACTTAAATTATTAGCTAAGAATACCATGGAAGGATCTTCCTGACCCGAGGGCCAGCCATCTGTGAAGAAGAAGGTCAAGAAAGTCCGGTCTAATTCTTCAGCTGTACTCCCTCCACCGGACAACTGTCTTAAGGCTGGTGAAAACCCAGAGGATCATCTGGATTCGCTTTTATATTCCTCTTCCACAACCACTTCAGAGGCCAGCATGGAACTGATCCCACACTAGTCCAAGGAGGTTTTGCAGACATCTGCCTTGGATGTTTACAGAGGGAACTGCAGCTAGTTATTACTGAAGGTCCGAGGGGTATTCCTCAAATTTATGTGAGGGAAGAACTTCCAACTACCATTATTGAGTGCCATCACGGGGTCAGAGCCTCCAACATTTTTCAAGGCAGACATCCCACTCAAAAAGAACAAAAAACAAAAATTTCACCTGCTCCAAAAGATCCTCCGAGTGAATGGGAAAACTTCACTCAAGGCCTGTTTAATGCCGTTATGGCTCTTAAGCCCCCACATGGGGTTTCTGTTTCCTCCTTCCCCCGTGGTCTTCTACCCCTTTTAAGAGATCCACAGAGCATGATCCTTCTGAGAAGGATGCTGCTGCTGATTCTGACAGAGTCCCTGACATATTCCTCCCAGATTCCTTCACCACTTGATTATGGTTCTGAATAAGAAGAGAGAATTTATCAGTCCTGACTTTTCTTTTGAGGAGATTTCTTTTGGCGATGCTATTTCTAGAATGATAGAATATTTCAAATGGGACTGTGCTCAGGTGTGTGATGTTCATAAGAGGTACAGTGAGCTTCTACAAATGGAGTCTCCTAGACCCTCTGCTAACCCTCTTAGTTTTGCAGCCTTGTTTGGATGCCTTTTCCACTGCTTCTCAGGCTCCTAACTCCCATTCCATTATATGCTATTGTGATGCAGTTGATGCTTCATCTCGGGCTGCTGCCTTTGGATCTGTTTTGAGGAGGTATTCCTGGTTCAGACTTCAGCCCTTGTCTGATTATATCAAGACTAAACTGATGGATACTCCTCTGGATAATAAACATTTATTTGGTGCTGCTGCTGCTGAGTTGTTTAAGTCCCTGCAAGAGAAGGGCAAGGCCTTACTGCAGCTGAAACATATTTTTGTTTCTCCTGTGTCCAACATTCAGAGGAATTACTATAATAACCCTTCTTGTGTCTGTAGTCAGTCTTGTCATCCCCTCAAACATAAAAAGGGTGGTAGAAGGGCTCCTCTGGGTAAGGCTACCCAAACACCTTCTTCTCAGAAGTCTCCATTTCCTGACAAACCAGGTGGTGTCTGACTATGCTTGCCGTGCTCTTCTCAGTAACATTCCTCTTTCTGTCTGTCCCTTCCTACTTGGCTACAGATCACCCAAGATTCCTGGGTTCTTTCCATAATTTGCCAGGGTTATTATATGGTTTGAAATTTTCACCCCCCCCCCCTTTTCAGGGCATTCCTCAGCCTCCTCAGAAACAACTGCCCTTTTTTCCAGAGGTGCTTCAGGGCCTGTTGGCTCAGGGAACTACTCAGGAAGTTTTAGTTCCTCAGTGGGGGAAAGGGTTTTATTCCAGAATGTTCTTGGTCCCCAGGAAAGAAGGCACATGGAGACCCATTCTGGATCTAACTCAGCTAAACACTTTTTTGAAGGTCCCTTCTTTTCAGATGCTGCTCCTTCAAACCTTGTTTCCTTTGCTAGGATGCTTATCTACACATTCTTATTCATGCCCTTTTCAGGCAGTTTTTGCATTTCGCTGTTGTTTGCTGGCATTTTCCGTTCTATGCTTTGCCATTTGGCCTCTCTACTGCCCCGCGGGTCTCCACCAAATGCCTCTCTCCTGTGATTGCTTTCTGCAGACTAAGAGGGTTACAGATCTTTCCCTACCTAGAAGACCTGCTTATTTAGGCCTCCTCCCCAGAGATCTTACATCAGCATCTACACTTTGCCATTTCTCTCCTGCAAAGGCTGGGGTTTACTATAAATTTCCAAAAGTCGGTATTGCATTTGTCAAACTTGAGCTCTGTAGCACACTTTGTGTGGTCTACATGCTAGCAACTGCTTGCTATTAGGGTTACCACCTGTCCCACTGTGTGAGGGACAGTCCCACTTTGGGCAGTTGTGTCTTGCAAAAAAACAAAACCCAAAAAATGGCAAATGTCCTGAGATTTTAGGAGAAAAAAATATTTCCCACGTTTTCTTTAATAGTTGCATAAAAGTTATTTTGTATCTGAAACACCTAAATGTTATATGAAATAGCATAAGCAGCTTAAATGCTGTAAGAATAACCTTTTATTTTAGCCAAAAATAAAGTTCTGTCCTTTGCACTGGTTGTGGGTATGTTTTGTCCTGCAAAATCTCATGTTTCTACAAATAATGTCCCACTGTGGGCATTTGAAAAGGTGGCAACCCTATTTGCTACAATGATTTTTTAACTGAAACCTGAGCACTGCAGCACTCTGTGCAGGCAGGCTATAAACTGTAGCAACTGTTTGCTACATTTGTAGCAAGCAGCTTGCTATAGTATAAAATAAAGATTTTTTAAACTGAAACATGAGCGTTGTAGTGCTCTGTGCAGGCAGGGTAAAAACTGTAGTAAGTGTTTGCTACATTTGTAACAAAAAGTTTGCTGCAGTTTGAAAGGAGACATTTTTTATTTAAATACGTTGAAGGAGGGTTGGTGGCCGGGCACAGAAATGGGACCTGATTGGTTGGGGCAGGAGGGGAGCAGGGGTATGTGTCATGGATCTGGCCACCTGGTTGGTGTGCTAGTAGAAGGTTTTGAGGTTTTTTTGCACCTTAATAGAAGATGTAAGAGAGGGGGGTGGGGTAGTTGAACTAACTGTAAGAAGCCAACCCTATTGTGATCAGCTTATTACAGTGAAGTACCTTTTTTTTTTTCTCTTTGCTTGAAGAGCTAAAGGTGTGGGGTACTGGTTCATAGTACCAGTACAGAACACAGGTTGAACCAGCTATGCTTCTGCAGTTAAATTCTTTTGGAGAATAACAAAATTCAAGTGGGATAAGATAATTCTTCCAACAGAACAAGGCAGTCTGGGATAAACTGATTTAAGGGGTTATTTCAGAGCTACACAGTTAAGGCTCCTGTACACAGTACAGTCAGAAACCTATAATTCAGAGTGGAAAGGGATGATGATGAAATGGGAGGGGGGTCAAGAAACAAGGAGAGACTGGGATTTTAGATGCAGATCCTTAAGGAGAATAAGAATAAGCATTCAGAATATTATACTCATAAAGTAGCAGAAAGTATTCTAAGAACTAAGCCAGTTTAAGAATGGAGAAATGAGATTATGCCAAGAGGGAGACTGCAATAAGGGGTACAGAGAATAGGCAAGTGGGGGGCTGGAATTTACTGGAGAAAACTGGAAAAAGAAAAAGGTATTGAGAGCAAATAACTAGAGAGGGAAAGGTAATGAATGGGAAGAGGCCAAGAAGTCATTTCGACTTCAGGCTGGACACCACCTTCCCTGTCAGGGATTGATATCAGAATATAGGCAAAGAGAAAGGAATAAGAAAATTGTAAGTGAAAGACCTGCTCTGGTAGAGTTTTTAATTAAATCTAGAACAGAAGCTGCTGTTAAAAAATGGATTATTAGTAGGTCATATAAAATATTCCACAATAACTATAGCAGTCAGTCAGAAGAGGTTAGAAAAGATAAGGGAGATTGGATAAGCAATTCAGAAGGAAACAATGGGAGGATATATATACAACTCCCAAATATGCAGCAAAGTCTAGAAGGTTTAGGATTTTTGCTTGGAAGTCTTTGCATAGGTATTTTTGTATCCCAAGCAGACTCCAAAGAATTTTTCATCAGGTAACTGGCAAATATTGGAGGTGTGATAAGGAAGAAAGAGTTAACTGGGAGCATATGTTTTGGGAATGCAATGAGTTGGCATACTTTAAAAATTCCTTACAGAGTGCTCTGTCAGAAATATTGGTTGAGCAAATGGATGTAACTAAGGAAATTATTTTTTTGAGCTGGAATACAGGATCTGAATTGCCTAGACATAATATCCCATTGCTAAGTTTAATTGTGGTGGCTGTAAAAAAAAAGCAATTACTAGAAAATATAAATCGAAGTCTAAACCAATTGCATTTGAAGTAGTGAATATTGTAACAGAAATAAAAGAAATAAAAGTGACGATCTTTAGAAAAGTGTCAGAGCAAATTATGTAGAAAAAAATGGAAATTGTGGGAACAATACATGCAAAATAATGTTTGGAGGAGTAGCAAGGTTTAAGGGAGGGCAGGAATCGGTCAATTTCTGTAATGTTGAATTGATGATTGTATAAAAAATATATGTGATGTATAATGTTTGTAACTGCGAGCGTGTTGACATAGTTTGTTTTCTTTTATATAAATGTATGCGATAATTCAATAAAAGAGTTAAAATGTACATATATTTTCAAAGGAATCTATTTCCATGCAGTTATCCTAGTCTGTCCGGAAACTTCCACTCTCATTCTTGTCCTAAATGGAAGCTGAAATTACTTAATCCACCCGTTCTTAAAACTTTATTTTTAACCTTCATCTATATTCTAGAATTTGGAGAAGGTGTCTAGGAAATATGCATAGACATATTTTCATTTTATGCCCTACTCACTAATAGACATTACCAAAAGGTTGGTCACATAGTTCAGATGGTGAACTCTACCACCTCTGCAAGTATAAGTCACTGGTGGTGAAACATTCTGAATTTCAGACTCCTAGTACCAAACAGCTGAGATTATCCTTTTAAGAAGTCTGTGCCCAGGTATTTATCCCAGTTTATCCATGAGCTTTCAGCCTCTTTTCTGTCCAAAATGGAGGGGGGAGTTATTTCCAGATATAACCATCTCTGGAAAATGTATCTTTTTTCTCAAACATCTTTATTAAACATGACATTTTTTTAGTGACATAGGTGCACATACAATAATAGAAAAGAAAGGGAACCATGATAACATTCCCTTTTATTTATTTGTTAACAATTTTCATTCACTTCAGCATTATATAAATTGCTCAATTTCTGCCATCCCTTAAATTGTAATCCTCCTCCTCCTGAGCACTGTTCTGCATGTTTTATTCCCACAAATTCCATTTATTTATATGTAATATGTTCCTTCACTTTCCTGAAGATCCTGCTTAATTTCTTTTATCTCCTTTTAGTACTACAGTGGCAGTTGATTTACATTTTCATTTTCATTTTCTAGTAAATTACTTTTTGTGCAGTCAGTAGCACTAAATTTAGTAAGGCCTTATTGTGACAGGGCAATTTAGATTGTATATCCCAGTTCAAAAAAATAAATAAATAATTTCCGTACTCACAATGATTAGATCCCCATCATTTCTGATAATGTATTCTGTAGGGAATTTTTAAAATCTGCCAATTCGTTGCATTCCCAAAAAGTATGTGTCTAATTACCTCTCTTTGCCATCACACGTCCAACATTCTCTAAAGTCTGCTTAGGGTAGAAAATAGCTAAGCACATACTATCAAGCAAAAATCCTAAATCTTCTGGACTTTGTTGCATTTTTAACAGCCATCCAGATGTCCTTCCATTGTTCTTCCACTGTATGTTGCCTTTCCATTCTGTCTCTTCCCAATGTTTTTTAACCTGCTCTGATTAATTCTTATCATTATCATGCAATATTTTATATATCCTACTGATTATCCCACTAGTTATCCCTTTATTTAACAATGATTCTAGACTCAATTAAAAACACTACCAGTGCTGGTTTTCCATTTAACAACCTCGTGTCTCTTTCTCTTTACCTTTACTCTTAACCAGTCCTGATAGGGAAGGGAGTCCCTCAGCAACAGTGCAAACTTCTGCTTAACCTCATCCCATTCTATTACCTTTCCCTTTCTAATTATTTGCTCCCAAAACCATGGTTATTTGCTTGTGCTTGTAGATGTTTGCCTCTCACTGAAAGCTTTTGCTAATGGAAAAATTGTTATTGACTTTGTAAATGCAAGAAATTGGTATTGTCTGTGTCTTTCATCATTTTATTCTATTTTTCAAGCCTGTTTGCATAAAAAAACTTCCCACCTTCCCTTATCTCACATTTGTCACCTACACAACATGGCTTCTGCCCTTCCTGTAGTTTCAACTCTGCCCTTCTAACCTATGTAGGTACTGTCAATAAAGCTAGAGGTAAAGACAGACTAGTCTCTTCCGTATTTCTAGATTTGTGTAAAGCCTTCGACTCATTTTGTCACAGCAGACTTCTACTTCAAATGTCCTCACTAGATCTCCCTCAGCCCACCCTTCTGTGGTTCAAAAGGTACATGTCCAATAGGTATCAGTCAGTAAAATGTTCCTCCATGCTCTCTCCTTACCTCCCAGTCACCACCAGTATACCACAAGGCTCTATCCTTGGTTTCCTCCTCCTTAACATCTTTACCAACACCCTATATACATCCATACAACAGGCCACCCTAATACAATATGCAGATGATTTCTCTCTCATTTGCACACCTGACAACATAGTACACCTCCAAAAATTATTCCAGAAGCTTTAACAGCCACTGAAACATGGCTTTGTAACTCACAACTCATGCTGAACCTAAACAAGACCACACTACTCCCCCCAAATGTAAAAAAACAAAACTTGAAGTCCTTTGTTGATAATACAACCATTGACATCACTTCTCATACCAGTCTATTAGGGGTGACAATGGATGAAAATCTAACATTTGACCTGTAGATACAAAATTGCATAAGAAAAACTCATCAAAAACTAGGGGTGTTTACAGAGCCACTTTATCAGTTATGCAACTAAAACTACATTTACCGCTACTTATCTCCATCCCACATGTCTTTATGGTGCTCCCATCCTTACTAACCTCCAGGCTTCAGAAAAATTAAAACTTGAGCAATACTATAACAAAGCTGCTAAATTTTATTCAAATAACCCTTTTAGAACTCTCCACTGTTTAGCACTAAAAAGCCTAAATTGGTGAAATCTTCCTCATCAACTAACAAATACACAGCTTCTTACCACTTATAGAATTATCCAGCATCCATCTGTCTGTCTAGCACTAAAAAACGTTCTGCACAACTATGTTCCTAGTCCATCTTTGCTATCCAGTGACCAAAAGCTCCTGTCTGTCTGCAAGCCTGTCAAATCTGCTGGCATTATCTGTACTTGTACAAGATTGCTAAGGCCTGGAACTCCTTACCTATATCCATCAGGTCAATACCCTCCCTCCCATCTTTCAAAACCACTCTGAAACACTTCCTAGCTAAAATCTGGCTCTGTTTTTGCTCAAAACCAGGATAAACTATATCCCTCAATGTGAACTAGTACCTTTTCATTCAGTGTACCTGCTTACTCTCCTGTCTTCACTTACTTCCATACTTCATCAAATTGTCTTCCCTGACGTTCTCTCTAAGTATACCATGATCTTGTTTTTCCCTCACTTCATATTGTAATTCCTGTTTGTATTAGACTAACTTACTTTTAATTTCCCTACAAACTGTCTAAAATTTCTGTAAATATTAAATAATTGATATAAAAATATATCCCAGGAACTATCGCCCTATTAGTCTGATGAGCTTGGTCTGCAAGGCCATTGAACGTATCATCATGGAACTCATAAGCAAAGACATTGGTAACCTCCAAACTCTGGATCCCACCCCATTCGGGATTGTGAAAGGCAGATCATGCCTCCTGAACCTGATTGACTTCTTTGAGGCAGTCACCAAAGCCGTAGATGAGGGTAAGGTGGTTCACACAGCCTATCTTGACCTCGCCAAGGCTTTCGACACCATCCCCCATTCTGGAATTATAGCTAAACTCACTAAACTAGGTATAAATCCCTACGTCACAAGATGGGTTGCCAAATGACTCACTGACAGAACCCACACTGTAAAAGTTGCACACTCCAAATCTGACCTCAAACCAGTGACAAGTGGAGTACCACAGGGTTCAGTCCTGGGACCTCTCCTGTTTGGTATCTACTTCTGTGAAGTACAGGCTAACACAGAAGGCCTCTGGCTAGCAAACGTCGCAGATGACTGCAAACTAGGAGCCATAGTCGAGTCCCCAAATTATATGGAAATCCTACAGAAGGGCCTCGCTGAGACAGATGCCTGGTTCATAGGTAGTTACTAGGCTATCGGCCCTGGGGCCTATACAAGTCCAGCCAAAAAGATACCCTGGCTTTTGCCACCCAAGAAAATTATTTTCCTGTACCACTGTTGAGCAGAGCCACAGAGGTGATCTCCGGGGTGAATTTCCTATTTCCCATCCAGTCATCAAGATTTTTCTTGAAGAGTGCTAATGAGGAGCTTTGTTTGATATAGATAGGTAGTTTATTCCAGAGTATGGGAAGTCTCTGGGACAGGAATCCATCTCTCTGGCATGTTCTGTTTATTGTGGTGACAAGGTTTAGGTCCCTAGAGCATGTAGCTTGGAGGGATTGGGATTTCTTTAAGTGGAGTATGTCCAACAGCTCTTGGTTTGATATAGCTTTGTATGTTAGGCAAAGATCACCTCGGAGTAGGTGATATGCGATGAAGTAAAGCTGGAGTTTTTTGAGATGGCCAGCATAGGGCATCTGTTTGAGGCCAGTAATCCTCTTTGTGAGGTGTTTCTGTGGCCTTTCCAGTTGTAGGAGATGTCTTGTGAGATACATACCAAAAGGGGCGTTGTACTCTATAATGGGTCTAATGAGTGATGAGTAGAGGGGAACAATGACCTCTTTTTTTCTGGATGAGAAACCTTTTGTGATGAGGTGTGCCACGTAGAAGGATTTCCTGACTACTGTGGCGATGTGGTTATCAAAGGAGAGACTACTGTCCACCTGTGTCCCAAGGTCTCATCACACTTTCAGTGTTAAGTATACTATTGTCTATGTTGTAGTTCATGGGTACAGAGTTTTTACCAAAGGGGATGACAATGCACTTTTTGGCATTGAACTTGAGGCCATGGCTTTGACACCAGGCATCTGTTTCAGTGAGGCCCTTTTGTAGGATGTCCACATCGTTAGGAGTTTCGATTATGGCTCCTAGTTTGCAGTCATCTGCGAACTTCGTTAGCCGAAGACCTTCTGTGTTAGCCTGTACTTCAGAGACGTAGATACCAAACAGGAGAGGACCCAGGACTGAACCCTGTGGTACTCCACTTGTCACTGGTCTGAAGTCGGATTTGGAGTCTGCTACTTTCACAGTATGGGTTCTGTCAGTGAGCCAGTTGGCAACCCATCTTGTGACATAGGGATTTATACCTAGTTTAGTGAGTATATCTATAATTCCAGAGTGGGGGATGGAGTCAAAAGCCTTGGCAAGATCTAGATAGGCTGTGTGAACCACCTTAACCTTGTCTACGGCTTTGGTGACTGCTTCAAAGAAGTCTATCAGGTTTAGGAGACATGATCTGCCTTTTACAAACCCAAACTGGGTGGGATCCAGAGTTTGGAGATTACCAATTTCTTTGTTTATAAGTTCCATGATGATACATTCCATGGCCTTGCAGGCCAGGCTCGTCAGGCTAATGGGGCGGTAGTTCCCGGGGTCCGTGGTGGCTCCCCCCTTGTGGAGTGGGATAACCGTTGCTGTGCGCCATTCAGCAGGCAGAAAGCCTGAGGTGAGGCTATGATTGAACATGGTACTTAGGTGGGGTGCCAGTTCGTTCTGTAGTTCATGTAGAACGCAGCCTGGGATGTTGTCTGGTCCCATGGATGCTGTGTTCTTGGCTTTGGAGAGTGTGGTTTTTACCTGTGCAGCCGTGATTACAGGAACTTTGCATTCTTCCAGTATAGAGATGGGCTCTTTAGGGGGTGAGAGGGGGTAAAGTTAGCACTGAACCTATCTGCCAGGATGTTGGCAATATCAGTTGGGTCTGTATATTTAGTGCCATTGTGCTGTAACTCAGAGCAGATCTGAGTGTTGCCATTCAGATTCTTGACATAGCTATAGAATGCTTTGTGGTTGTCTTTGAATCAGTGGTGATTTTGTTTTCGTAACTAGCTTTGGAGGATTTTATCAGGGATGGCAGCTGCTTACTGAGGCTGACCAGGGAGCTCCTCCACTCGTGGGATTTTACTCTCTTTTGCAAGAGTTTCTTCCTTCTGTTGTACAGTTTGTTTATGGCAGGGGACCACCAGATTGGCTTCCTTTTTTTGGAGGATAGCGTCTTGGTTCTCTTTGGGATAGCACGATCCATGCACTCATGTAAGTGCTTATAAAGTGCAATTGTGTAGGATTCAGTAGTCGTAACTGTATTGTCCATCTGCATGGGTGTCATGACGTTCACCACTTCTGTCATAAGAAGCATGAAGTTGGCTATGGATAAATTTTTTATTATGGTTTCCTCAATGGAGGGTGGAGGCAGGATGTGGATATCTAGGGTAATTAGCTTATGGTCGGATTGGACCAATGAGGCTTTGACTTCAGGTGTGGAACACCGGTCACTCATATTGGTAATGACTAGATCTAGGATATTGTTGCCCCTGGTGAGGGTGTGGATAAGTTGATCCAGGGCATTGGAGTTTATGAATTCCAGAAAGCGTTGAGCGAAGGAGATGGTACATGAGTAGTTTTCCCAGTTAATGGTGGGGTAGTTGAAATCGCCCATTATTAGGGTGTTTGGTTGAATCCTAATATTTTCCAGAACATCAAGAAAAGAGGAGTGGGAATCCTAGGGCATGGTGGGTGATCTGTAGCAAGCTACAATTTGGATTGCAGTTTTGCCCAGAGTTAGTTGCACTTGGATAACCTCGGCTGCATTATGCTGAGCAACTAGTCTGGAGGTGTGGATATCCTTAATGAATATGGATACACCTCCACCTTTGGTGTTCCGGTCCAGGTTACATGGCCGAAAAGTGTGGTATGAGTTATAGCCTGGTAGTGCAGGGGTGCTCTCTGGAGCCTTGAACCAGGTCTCAGTCACTGCACAGATATCGATGTTCTCCATTTTAAGGACTGCCTCGAGTGAGTGCATTTTGAGATTTAGACTTCTGGCATTGAGTAGCATCACCCTCAGTTTTTGTTTGCCTGTTCCTGTTATGGTGGTGAATTTGTCATTTGAACCTTGCCTAAAAATGGCACTATAGGGGCAGCAAGAACCTTAGCCAGTATCCGGAATCCTAGGGGTGACAGGTGCAGGCCATCTCTGGCAATGAATTGTGGTCTGTCGACCATGTCATTCCAGGCAGACAGATACTGGATCCCTTTAGAATGACACCAGAAGCTTAGCCAATTGTTGAAGTCAATCATTTTGTCCTTGTACTACGGCATCATTCTGGGTGATGGCAGAATGCTACTCAGGGCTAGGGTCATACCTGCCTGGGCTACAAAATCGGAGAGCTCTTCCATGTCTCTTTTCATGTAGTCCAGGGAGGTACGTCTCAGGTCGTTCACACCAACATGGACAATGACAGAGTCATATTTGTACTTGTTGTGGAGTGACCTGAGTGCGTGGGTTATGTGGCGGATCCTGGCACTCGACAGGCAGCTGACAGTAACCTTCTCCTTGTTTAGCCTGGTGAGTGGGACATCAGTGTGCCTGGCTATAGAGTCGCCTATGACTAGTGTGTTGGGTACATTGTTTTGCCTTATTGGCTGTGGTTGAGTGGCGCACTGATTCTGCGGGCTATGTGTCATTTGGGTTGTGTTGGAGGGTGGAGGTTGCTTGCATTTCTGCTTTGGAGGTCTCTGTTGCTTGAGAAGATTATTATTGAGAGCCTCCATGAATGTTTTTGAATTTCTGTGTGTGGATTTTGGTGGTGTAGATTTAGTGAGACTATGTGATGAGTGTGGTGTGGTGCAAGTGTTTACCTTCTCCTCTTGACTGTCAAGTTCAGTCTTGATTGAAGAGAGCTTTACCTCCAGTTTGGCTAGATAAGTGCATCTCTCACAGGTTGTAGTGTAGGGTGGTAGGAGGAGAGGGTTGTCTGTGTACATGAGGCAATTTCTACATTGCCCCAAGATGCCCAGATTCATCAGATAGACAGGAGAGAACACTGGGAGCTGACCCTTGGACATGCCTGAATAAAAAAACTATTTTCCTCTAGATAAGTGAGGAAAGTGATTACAAGAGCTGTTTTTCTCTAAGCAAGTGAGGAAAGTAAGTACCAAAACTGTTTTCCTCTAGGTAATGAGGAAGGTTGAGTGCTGTAGTAATTAGTAGGTTATTTAGTGCTTATATGTTCTGAACAAGTGCTGATCACGAATAAGCACATTCAAGTGCTAAAAGTAAGAATCTGTATCTGGACTAAACTAGTTACAGGAAAGAGGGGAAACAAGTGCAAATGTGGGCTTTTAAATCAGAAAGTTGAGAGAGCTGGAAAAACTGCCAAACGGCCAATAACTACAATTTCTGGGCCAGAACCACTCCTTATGTGGTAGATAGGTTACCTAGTGCTTACCACTCCCATTGATAAGCTAGAAGGCTTCCCTCCAACACAGAAAGCTTGGGGGGGCTCAGAAGCTTACATACAGTCCTGGATACAGCAAATCTGAATCTGGACTACACTAGTTACAGGAAAGGTATTTTTTTATATATATACAGAAAAGTAGCTAAAACAGCAGTCAAAACAATTAAAATACAATGCAAGCTAGCACACTTGAGTATGTAGCAATGTTAGACCAAACAGTTTAAAAAATGCAATTAAATTAAAAATGACTAAAAACAATGCAGAAGGAGTCTATTAGGTAGAATGAGGTAAAGGGATGGTACTGGGGGGAGTGTCCCAGATCAAATCTACAGTGGGGGCGTGCAACTGCAGAAGCCTCCATACTTAAACAACAACACAGGAATAGTGAGGGTGGGTATGGGGAAACCAACACCTTCAGCAGAGATCTGAAAAACTATACAGTGAAGCAAAAATAACAGTGCACAACTCTGAAGTCAGCCAGCAATGATATAAAATTAGTCAAACAACAATTACCAGTACACAACTCTGAAGTGCCAGAAAAATATACTCAGCTCTGTATATCTCCAGATAGTTTGAAGAGCACTCTTTCAGGACACAGGAAGGCTCCAGCAATGATATGGTGTCAGAGCCATGGCCTCAAGCTCAATGCCAAAAAGTGCATTGTCATCCCCTTTGGTAAAAACTCTGTACCCATGACCTACTACGTAGTCAGCAGTCTACTTAACACTGAATGTGTGATAAGAGACTTTGGGACACAGGAGGACGGTAGTCTGTCCTTTGATAGTCACATCGCCACAGTAGTCAGGAAATTCTTCTACGTGGCACACCTCATCATAAAAGGGTTCTCATCCAGGAAAAAAGAGGTCATTGTTCCCCTCTACTTGACACTCATTAGACCCATTATAGAGTACAATGCCCCTTTTGGAATGTACCTCACAAGACATCTGCAGCAGCTGGAAAGACCACAGAAGTACCTCACAAGGAGGATTACTGGCCTCAAACAGATGCCCTACACTGACCGTCTCAAAAAACTCCAGCTTTACTCCATAGCCTATCGCCTACTCTGAGGTGATCTCTGCCTAACATATAAAGCTATGTTAAACCCAGAGCTGTTGGACATGCTGCCACTAAAGAAATCCCAATCTCTCTGAACTACACACTCTAGGGACCTAAACCTTGTCACCACAATAAACAGGACATGCTGGAGGGATAGATTCCTGTCCCAGAGACTTCCCATATTCTGGAACAGGCTACCCATCTATGTCAAGCAAAGTTCTTCATTAGCACTCTTCAATAAAAATCTTGATGAGTGGATGGGAAATAGGAAATACACCCCGGGGATCACTTCTGTGTCTCTGCTCGACAGTGGCACAGGAAAATAACTTTCTTCAGTGGTGTAAGCCAGGGAACCTTGTTGGCTAGGCTTACATAGGCCCTCGGGCCGATAGCCTACTACCTACCTATGAACCTATGAATTGTCATTTAACTTATATCCATTCTTAACCAATGTTTTTATATTGTGTCTAATTTGTTATAATTATTTTAACTGCATATGTTTTTGTTTTATTTTTGAAGATTGTAAAATTATTGTTCTTAAAATGTTTTGTAATAATTTGGAGCTTTTCTCCCTGAGCCTGTGCTGAAAATGGGCTTCTTCCCAGATGGACTTTCCTGGTAATCAGATGTCATTAAATAAATAAACAAATAAAACACCCCTGACTGTACACTGTACAAAACTGCTTTACAGTGTAACAGTGGAAAGTCGTCAGTTTACCTGTCATTCTGCAGTGGCAATGGCACTAGAACCTTTTTGCACTAGCTTTGCATTGACCTGCTTTGCATCTATTTTTAATCTTGGTATTTTGCATGATGAGCTGTGAGGTACATTAGCACCCTTATTCATGTTACTTACCTTGGTTACATTTGGTTTTCTCACTTTAGTCCCAAATGGTGCAATGTAACATTTCCCTTCTATGATCCCAGCACTCAGGCGTTTCTGAATTGCACAGAGATGTTTTCTGCCTTTTTCTCGTACATTAGTCAACTGCATGAAACATGTTCTGTGGATCGCACTGCCTGACAACATCTCTATTGTAAGACTGGATGATTCTGATCTCTGCAGAAGTGGCTACCTAAGCATTCCCAGATACTTAAACAGCCCTCCAAACAGCTCATTTCTAATGTATAAACTGATTCAGTCCCAGATGCATCTTAAATGAACATTTGAAGTACAGCAGACAGTATTTCTACAATATTGACCTTTATTATAGTTGTCCCTTTAAGTCAACTGGAAATAATATTAAGTCCATGTAGATGTGATTTGTATTTTAATGCCGGATACAAGCATGACAGATCTTTAATAGTATGGGTCTGCACCTTAAGGTCTGTCTACTGAGCCCACAAGCTTTATTGTATTTGTTAATATTCCAGGGACTGAACATACAATTTGATAATAACATGCCTGCGTTTGCATCCACTTCTTGTCCATAGTTTTGTCCTTTACTGTTCTCTTGCTGTTCAACAAGAATAAATCGGACAATAATTCTAGCTGTCAAAGGGATAGTGAACGAGGGTTTTTTTATGTTTTAAACCCTCTTTTCCCAGCACACTTCTTTGCTCCTTTAGTTTTGGCAGAATATGGGTTGCCTCCATTTTTATAGTAAACAAAGAGAGGGCAGTTAATGTGTTTGAAGGCTGCCAAGTTGGATGTTAGACATTGCAAGCTAACAACAAGTTGTAACAGCCACTATATATAGAAGAGTGTTAAATTAAAAACTCGCACATGGAACTATGCACAGTGGTGATGTATTGCAGTGTAGAGTGAAAAATCAGGGCATAACACAAAAAAATCCTCTATTTGTGTTCATGTGTTGCTCCTGCCCATGATCACTAAACTGCACTGAGGACCCCTTCCCTTAGGAGAGGCTTCCACCTTACTTGATTAAATGGAAACTACATCAGTGTTCAAATGGAATACATAGGTTAATGGAGTAGTAGTGTAAGGTGATCAGACAGCTTTAAGGTTAGAGGGGGATAGACCAGTAAAAAAAAAAAAAAAAAAATAGAGTTTTACTTTTTCAGGTGAGCATTTGCAGATCTATTTTAGATACATTAAAGCCTTTCTTCAAAGCTCTGTCAACTGAGATGCATTGTTATAAGCAGTGTACTAATATATCCAAATAGTATCCTCCCATTCCCACCGTCTGTCTCTCACACACACACACACACACACACACGCACGCACGCACGCACACGCACACACACGCACATAGACTTGATGATGTACCAGTGGCATCAGTATTAACTCCGTAGCTGCAAGGTACATGTTCCTTGCACAAACTGACTTCTCTTCATTTTTACTGTGTGTTTTCTGTACTTTTCACTGCTCACTAAGATGTTTTTGGGTTCATTTGTCAACAGGTGAATTTTACATTACCCGGCACTCCAACCTTTCTGAAAAGCATGTGGTCTTTCATCTTTGTGTTGATGACAATGTACGGTCTGGCAACATTACTGCTCGGGATCCTGCAATAATGGGTCTCCGCAATATTCTAAAAGTCTGTTGCACCCATGACATCACCACAATCAGTATTCCTCTGTTACTGGTTCATGACATGTCTGAGGTAAGCTGTTCTGACACCTCTTATTCATTTTAATTCTCTCTGTTTTGCCTGTAGTGCAAAAGGTACCTTTAAATATTTTGGTGCTTTGATTTTTTTTTTCATGTATTATTCCTTTTTTTTTTAATTTTAGGTATACCTGTTGCACTTATTGTATTTAAAGTATTTTAGGTTTGCAGTCCTTATCCCAGTTTTTATCTTTATTTGTCATGATGTCTTTCTCAAATGTATTCTTTTGCAGTAATGTTGTGCCTTTCTTACTCTTCTCTTGTCTTTGCACTTCCAAGTATTAAGAGAAGACCATCCTTTTTGTATAGTCATAATTTCTAAGAGTTTTGAGAAACAAATTGACTTGTTCTTTAGCTTACTTTCAATAGTGGTTTAAAAAAAAACTCATTATTAAAAACTAGGTGCATTGTAGAGAGGGTCCAGATGGAGAGGTTATAAAATCAGTAAGAAAAGGAGAGTAGTAGTGCTGGAATTTAATTCATCCTCATGTCTTGGTGAGTACCTTCTCAAGGTGAACCTTGTTATTGCAAAATATCACCAAGATGACTCTGATATATGAATATCGTATTTTATATGATATACATCATGGACAGAAGTCGAAAGTGCGAGAGTATAAGAACCTAGATATTCTTGAAAGGAATAAAAAAACAAACATGGAAATGGGAAAGAAAGAGAGATCTGATATGGTGTAATATTTATGCAAAGGAAAACGCCAAACTAATCAATACAAAAACGCAGTTCCAAATATATTTGAAGAGAAATACAGGCAAAGGCACCCAGATATGGAAAATTTTGCAGTACAAAAAATAATATCAGAAGGGGTGAATGTATAACGGAAGATTAGTTATGTAGAAGTTAAACAAATAGAAGCTGAAGCTATGCAATACCTCTGAAGTGAAGGATTTAGTGTAGAAAGTCTAACACAGGTTATGTCACAGCATGATGGAAAATGAGTCCTCAAAGTAAGGACACATCTGAAGAAGAAATATGAACATAGGAAAGAAAAAGACATTTAATATGGTTCTATTTTTATGCAAAGGAGAAAACAAATCTAATCAGTACAAAAAAAGCAGTTCCAAAGATATTTGAAGAGAAGTACAGGCAAAGGCATATGGATATGGAAAATTTTACTGTACAAGAAAATAAGAAAACAAAGGGAGAAAGTAGAAAAGTGGATTAGTAATGGAGAAGTTAAAGAAATAGAAACTGAAGTTATGGATTGCCTGCTAAGTTCATAGGTGCATAGAAGGTTGCTAGGCTAATGGCCGTAGAGCCTTTACAAGCCTAGCCATGTAAAAACTCCAAGTACCCTATTTGACCATAGTTAGATGGTCATTGTTTGCAAAGCAATACTATGATCAGGACTGAGTGGCCTGTTCATAAGGGCCATAGTTGCCACCCCTGGGGTGAATTTGCGATTTCCCATCCAGTTGTCACAGTTGCGCTTAAATAAGGGTCATTGAGCAGCTCTACTTCACATGAAGTGAGAACTTATTCCAGAGGAGTTTCAGTCTCTGGGAGACATATCTGTCTGTTGTGCAAGTTCTATTAATGTCACAGACCAGGTTGAGATCTTTGGAGCGAGTGACTCTTGTCCCATTTGATTTGTGGATGTGCAGCATTTCCATTAGGGCAGGGTCAGAGACAACTCTGTAGGCCAAGTACAGGTTGCCTGTCAGCCACCTGTATGATACATTGTACAGTGATAGGGCTTTTAGTCTTTCCATGTAGGTTATGTCTTGGAAGCCCTGAATTCTCTTGGTTAGAAACCTCTGTGGTCTCTTCAGCTGATGCAGGTGTCTGGTAAGGTGCTTGCAGAAGGGGGGCATTGTACTCCATCAGTGGTCTGATAAGGGCTGAGTAAAGCTAATAATGGCCTCTCTTGTCTTAGAAGTGATGCCCTTATTTATGAGATGGGGAGGGTAGAAGGCTTTCCTTACTACTGTGGACACTTGTTGATCAAAGTTTAGATTGCTATCAACTTGTGTTCCAAAGTCAGACACCACTGTGTTTGAGCTTAGAGGGGTGCTATATGTATTGTAAATAGCAGGGGCTACTTCTTTGCCAAAGGGGATAATGAGGCATTTTATTTTGCATTTAGTTTCAGTCCATGGCCCCGGCACCAAACATTTGTTTATGTCAGACCCTTTGTTGATGTCATTGGGGGACTCTATGATTGCACGCAGCTTACAGTTGTCTGCAGACTTCATAAGCCACAGGCCATCAACTTTTGAATGGACTGCAGAAAAATAAATTCCAAACACTAGAGGGCCCAGTACATATTTTTGTGGTACACTACTGGTAACTGGTCTACTGGTGGAGTTGGATTCCCCCACTTTAACAAGGTGCATTCTGTGAGCCAGCTTGCCCTCCATCTAGTGACAAATGGGCTGATGCACATCTGGGAGAGTTTCTCAATGATCCCTGAGTGGGGAATTGTGTCAAACAACTTGGCCAAATCAAGACAGGCAGTGTGTACTGCTTTACTCTCATCCAGGGCTTAGGTGACTTTCTCAAAGTAGTTTACCAGGTTTAATAAGCAAGATCTACCCTTGACAAAACCAAACTAGGTTGGGTCAAGAGTTTGAATGTTGCCTATGTCCTGGTTGATAAGGCCCATGATGACTTTTTCTATGGCCTTGCAGATAAGGCTGGTCAGGCTAATGGGTCTGTAGTTCCCAGGGTTGGTTGAGGGATCCCCTTTGTGCAAGACGATTACTGTTGCTGTTTTTCACTCCTTAAGCACAAAAATCGTGCTCAGCCTGTGATTAAACATACAGCTAAGTGGTTCCTCTATGTCTTGTTGTAGATTGTTTAGTATACAGCCTGGGATGTTATCTGTTATCAGAGGCTGTATTTTTCGCCTTGAAGAATGCTTGAATGACATGTTCTTCGTAGATAAATGGTAGAGAACAGGTGTCAAGAATTCTGTGGAGTATGGCTGGTGGGAACAGCGATGAAATTATCACATCTGCCACCCAACAAGTTGACAATTTCTTCAGGTTGTGTGTGAGTGGTACCGTCCACTATAAATTTGGCACTCAGCTGGGTATTCCCTTTGACGTTTCAGACATAGCTAAAGAATGCCTTATGATTGTCTTTAGCTAGGTATGACAGTCTAGTCTTGTAACTTGCTTTAGAGAACTTTACAAGGTTTTTATTTTTTTAATTTGCTTGTTTAGTCTGTGTGGGGTAGTCTTCCTTTGTTGAGTACGTTCCTTTTTGTTCTTAGATATTAGTTTCTTTCCTTTGTTATATAACTTATTTATACTTGCAGTCCACCAGGCTGGCTTGTTTTTGCGAGAGGACCTGGGTTTAGTCCTCTAAGGTACTGCCAAGTCACTACATTTGCTTAAGTGGCTATATAGGGCATTTGTGTACTTCTCTGCATAGGAGTCATTGTTGTCTGTGTTAGCAGGGGCTTTGAAACTATTTATACCATCACTTAGGAGGTTATAGTTGGGTTTGGAGAAATTTTTTTTTGTGCTGTTGTGGGGTTGCCAGATCTGATCTTTATTTCAAATGAGACAGATTTATGGTCTGACGTAACTAAGGAGGGCAGCTCATTGGGGGTAGTGCAGTAGGGGTCTATATTATCATATTTCACACCCAGAAGAGCGAACGGCAGATAATCAACCCCATGTAAGCAAAAGCTTACAACGTCGAAACTTCAGAACAGTGATTATTTTCCAATGGAAAACAATCACTGTTCCAAAACAAAAAAAAACAGTAAGACATTACTTAACATGGAGGGCTTCACCCCCCACACCCCCCTGCTTAAATATACCAACTCCGAGATTGCACTACAGTGCCGAAAAGGCAAAGTAACAAAAGCGTCCAAACCAATTCTTTCCCAGGGAAAGAATTCGCTGAAATGCTGCTTCGCAATTTTTCCTTTTCACACTTTACTCTTCGACAAAGACGCATTCGACAACCTGCGTCTGCAACGGCATAATAGGGAACCGTGCAGTAGTCCCCCATCAAGGTAAGTACTAGGTCTAGAACAAATGTAGAAGAATGGCAGGTACTCCACAACAATCAAAGCAAACCACTAAATATATGCTAGAATATACACTTTATTCCACAAAGTAAGCGCTTTTGCATCTCTAAGGATGCTTCTTCAGACTTAAAATAATAATGAAGTACTCCAAATCCATTTAAATATAGTGTCACTTCAAAGAGCAACCAATGAAATGCTTATTAAAAAACATATGATAAAAACTCTTAAAGGTACAATTCTCTTCTAATGCTGCTCTATATACACAGCATCATATAATAATAAATAGAATGCAAAATGCATATATTAAACTTCTTGTGAAAGACTACTAATAATAATACTGAATAATTTATAAAGACGTAGGATTTGGAGTGCTTCATTATTATTTTAAGTCTGAAGAAGCGTCCTTAGAGACGCAAAAGCGCTTACTTTGTGGAATAAAGTGTATATTCTAGCATATATTTAGTGGTTTGCTTCGATTGTTGTGGAGTACCTGCCTTTCTTCTTCATTTGATTTTGGACTTTTTTGTTTGGAGGTACTTTACCCTTGTGGTGTTTTCTCTTTTTATTTTGTATACTAGGTCTAAAACATTTGAGCCCCTTGTTGCGGTGCAGACTAAGTGTTCCAGTGCATTTGATTTAACAAAGTTCAGGGACCTCAGTGCAGTTGTGTTTGTGCTTGTGCAAACCACCCAATTCATTGATGGGTAGTTGAAGTCTCCCATGACCATGGTGTTTGGCTGTAAAGTCCAGGTAGATGGTATGTTTCTCCTAGTTCACGGTGGGGGGAGCAGTAGCTAGCTATGATGTGGTAGGGTGTTTGCCTATAGTTATTTGGACCTGGAGTAGCTCAAGAGAGTTGTGCTGTTTCACCATTCACAAGGTGCATTTGGATTTAATGAAAATGGATACACTTCCACCTTTGGTACTTTCACGCTCATTTTGGGGTCTGAATGTGTGGAAGGCATTGTAGCCCTGCATGGTAAGCTTATTCTCTACAGCCTTGAACCAAGTCTCAGTGACTGCACAGATGTCATTATCTTCCAAGGTGAAAAGTGCTTCCAGGGAGTGCAGTTTACTGTTTAGGCTCATAGCATTAAGCAGCATGACCTCGAGTTTGTCTCTAGAGTATTTGTCTATATTGGAAGATTTGTTGTTTTGACATAGCCTAAAAAGACTCAGTGGAAGAGGGAAGCATCTTTGCCAATATCCTAAAGCCTTGAGGATACAGGTGAGGGCCATCTCTGGTGAAGCATTGAGGTCTGTCGACCATGTCTTCCCAGGCTGACAGATACTGGATACCCTTGAAGTGACACCAGATGCTAAGCCAATTGTTAAAAATCAATCTTTTTTTGCCTGTACTCTGGCATCATCCTAGGTGAAGGTAGAATGCTGCTTAGGTCTAGGGACATACCTGCCTGGCACACATAATGTGAGAGGTCTATCATGTCTGTCTTCATATAGTCCAGAGAGATATGTCTCAAGTCATTCACTCCAACATGTACTATGACAGAGTCATAACTGTAGTTGCTGCTGAGTGACTTGAGTGTGTGTGTGACTTGACAGATCGTGGTACCCGACAGGCAGCTGACCGTGACCTTCTCCTTTTCTAGCCTGGTGAGAGGGATAGCTGTGTGCCTCACTACTGAGTCGCTTATGACTAGGAAATTTGATTTTGACGTGTTTAGCCTTAGGGATTTGATCGCTGAGATGCTGTTATATGTGTACTGGTAGATTCTGTTCATGTACCAGTATGTGAGGATTGACTGCATTTGGGAGGTCTCTGGTCTTTTGGTAAACTCTTACTGAGTACCTCCGCGAATGTGGGTTTATCTGTCTTAACTTTATCTTGTGTAAGAGGAGAGGTGTGTGAGCTGAAAACCTTTTTGATGTCTTGTTTATTGTTATGTGAGAGGACTGATTCAAGTTTCATGGTATAGTGACATCTCTAGCATACTGTATTTGTTTGCTTTAGAAGTAGGTGGTTGTCAGTATACATGAGGCAATTGCTACATGTCAATCAGGCTGGCTGGAGAAATGCTAGGAGACTGTTCATAGCAACAGGTAATTCCTGGTTTGTGGGAGGGCAAAAGATCAGCTATTGCTCTGGAATTGGCAAGGGGACTTAAACCTATATAGGATTAATGAAGAAAGTGGGATGACACATGGCAGTGCTTCTGGTGTCATTCAAAGGGCATCCAATGTCTGTCAGCCTGGGATGACATGCTCGACAAGCCACGCTGCTTCGCTAGAGACCGCTTGCACCAGTCACCCTTAGACTTTCAAATACTGGCCAAGGCTCTTGCCACCTCCATAGTGCCTTTTTTAGGCAAGGCTCAAAAGACAACCCCACCGCCATAAATAGCACAAATAACAAAAAAGTGAGGGTACTGCTACTCAATGCCAGAAGTCCAAACCTCAAAATGCATGCACTCGAGGCACACCTCAGTATGGAGAAAATTGATATATGCGCAGTAACAGAAACCTGGTTTAAAGCTCCAGAAACCGCCCCAGCACTACCAGGCTACAACTCATACCATACATTTTGGCCACAAAACCCAGACCGAAATACAAAAGGTGGGGGCGTATCCATATTCATCAAGGATACCTACACCTCCAGGTTAGTGGCACAGCACAATGCTTCAGCGATCATCCATGTGCAACTAACAACGGGCAGAACTGCAATTCAAATTGTAGCTTGCTACAGATCACCCACCATGTCCCAGGACCCCCATTCAGCATTTCTGGAAACACTGGGAAACATAAAGGTCCTACCAAGCACCCTGATATTGGGTGATTTCAATTACCCAAACTTTAACTGGGAGAACTACTCAAGTGCTAACTCACTTGCCCAATATTTCCTAGAATTTATAAACTCAAAATGCCCTGGATCAGCTGGTCAACACCCCCACCAGAGGTGACAACATATTGGACCTGGTCATCACCAACATGGGCGACCGGTGTTCCACACCGGAGGTCAGCCCCTTGCTGGTTAGATCTGACCATAAACTAATCACTCTGGATATCCACATTCTGCCTCCACCC